>NW_024381326.1:0-3067 GCF_016835505.1 Polypterus senegalus
TCATCAGGTGTACACACTCACTACACCCCGTCTCGTGGATCGAATCTCAGACGTCAGCGTCGAAGCCTCTTTACGTTGCGCCACAGCGTGTGGTTGGTTTATTTGACAAGATGTAGATCAAGCTAATTACATTCATGGCATTCGTAGTCTGAATCACAATCTGACTGAGATCTCAGACTGGCTGCTCTGTATTTCAATCAAGTGGCAAATGCCATAAAAATTTTTTTGAATGCAACGCGATCTACCTGCACTACCTTTCCGATCTACCAGTCGATCGCGATCGACATTTTGGGCACCCCTGATCTAGTTAGTTGCAGTAATAAGAGTGTAGAAAACACAACGTGACCAGCGTGCGGTCTTGCCGTTGCTCTGAAACACCGACATTTCAGCTTTTACTTATGCATCCAGTTTCTTCTCATCATTCTGTGATGGCAAGTTTCTTGGCACAGATAATGCGGAAGCAACAGACTGACGCATTGCAATTTCAAGTTGCTGTTCAAAGCTGTTGTCTGACAGATGTCAATGAAGTCTGCCCCGTCCCAGCATTCGTGAGCTGCAGAGTGCAGACTCCTCCCAGTCCACTGTGCTCAGTCTTAGTGGGAGCTGCTGCTGATCTGTTGTTGACTGAATTAATTGGCAACACACTACACCGTGGGCCAAAAAACCATGCCACTTAATTATTTTCAACAATAACTTTATTTCTTGATTGATTTTTACACTTTTACACGCTATATATATGAGCTTGGCCATTCCCGGTTTCCCGGGAATTACAGCAGTTTCATTCCCGGGAATGCGGGAATATATACTAATAAAAGGCAAAGCCCTCACTCACTCACTCACTCACTGACTCATCACTAATTCTCCAACTTCCCGTGTAGGTAGAAGGCTGAAATTTGGCAGGCTTATTCCTTACAGCTTACTTACAAAAGTTGGGCAGGTTTCATTTCGAAATTCTACGCGTAAGGGTCATAACTGGAACCTATTTTTCTACATATAATGTAATGGAGTTGAGTTGGAGATTCCGTGGGGGGAGTTTCGTGTGACATCATCACGCCTCCCTACGTAAGTGACGTAGAGAACAAGGAAGAACCCCAAACAGCGATGAGCACAAAACGCCATTTCACAATTGAGAAGGCAGAAAAACATTATGAAGCAAATGATGCATACAAGCATATTCATAAGTACAGCTACTGCGGAAACAAAGCACGGCGTGAACCGTAAGTTTATATTAAATTAAGTTCATAGACAGGCTGCCACTAGCGTTTGTAATTTAGTGCCTGCCCATATAAGGCCGTCCATCAGCGGCAATCCAATACAAACACTGCCGGTAAATATTCACGTGTGAAGGACTGTGCTTATGCAGAGGAAGATGAGATGGTCAGGGTGGTGTTTGGCACAAACTCAGCGAAACTGCGAGAGAAACTTTTAAGTGCTGGGTCTTAGCTGACATTACACGAGATGGCACCAGCACAGCTGGGAACCTTCGATGCAAGTACACCGAGTGGCTCACGTGAACTGACGCAGTGCACAGATAAAAGCAACAGTTCCAAAGAGTGCTGAACAAAAACCGAATTACACAATTGAGAAGGCAGCAAAAAAATATGAAGCGTCTGATACATAGAATCATATTCATAAGTGCAGCTACTGCGGAAACAAAGCACACGGTGGAAAAAGTGAATGTCCCGCTAAAGGAAGACAGTGTAAAAAAAAACCCGTGCATGCAGTTTGTCACATCTCAGATAAAGAGGAAGACAAGCTGTTTATTGATGCAGTAAGAAACTAATCGATGAATGAAACCTCTTATCTTTACAACGATTGACAAACACGGAATGTAACTTGAACACAACACATCATACAAATACGACCCTGATTGAAACAAATAATGATAATCAAATCCTTGATGACAGCAACATTCAATAACACTCACAAAACAATTACTGTATATTGACAATCATGTTATGTTATTTTTAAAATGTTCCCTTTTTCATAACTTCTACTTCTCCACTGCGATACGCGATCTACAGTACATACTCTCACATAGACAAGCCACACGCTGTGGCGCAATTGTAGAGTCTTCGCCTCTAATGCCGAGGTTCGATTCCCGAGAGGCGATGCACTGAGTATGTACGCGCTACCCGATTCATTTTACCTTCGCATCTCCTTGGTTTGGGACGTATGAAAAAATATTAGGTTAACGCAGAATCATGTTACGTTATTTTTAAAATGTTTCCCTTTATTAGCACAAGCACAGCTGAGAAGCTTCGATGCATGTACTCCATAACGCGTTAAAAATAACGATTTAATCACACTTTCAATTCCAAGCAAACGGGAACTTTTGTCAATGCATGATTTCCTGGTACATCCATTACACTGATGCACACATCACAGCTACAAAAATGTTAGAGTCGGAATAAAGCGCGTTCCTACGACTGATCATTTCACTTCAGCCGAAGCCTTGATAAAAGCATGGTTTTGTGCACACTGAAAAGCAAGCAAAATTAGATGCATTACAGAAAGCGGACTTTGTGGCTCTTACTGGGGATCATTGGACTTCCGTGACCGTTAGTAATTCTAATTACATCTAATTACAAAATGTTCAATGATCACACTGTTTTAGCCTAATGTACAAAATAATTTTGGCTAAGGTTACCCAGAGTTTAAAGATTAAGTTGGTCAAATTACCTTTTATGTTTCTGACTTATTTTTTTAAGAAGAAAAACTGCACTTTATGTTGAAATTTTGGTTATTATTATTTAAAGACAATACTATTCTGAAAATCTACTTAAAGTACTTAAACTACCACTTTATTTTTAAGTCTGCCCAATTTTAACCAGGGATGATATTTTTGTTTCTGTTTTGAATTCAAATGCAGTTTAAAGGCTTTTTTTCAGAAATTAAAACAGCTTCAGTTTACAATATTCATGTACATGTCTATTATTTGATTCTGTCGCCCACTAAAACACTTTTAAATTAAAAAAAAAAAAACATTTGCGATTTGGGGCGATTACATACGATTAATCAAGATTAATTCTTACACAGCCTCTAATTAATTGGATTAATTTTTAAT
>NW_024381327.1:0-14891 GCF_016835505.1 Polypterus senegalus
CCTTCGTTTAGATACTTCCGTTCTACGATTACAAGGTAGAAAAAGAAAAATGTGATAAAGGATCGAGTGAGTGAAATTAATTTTAAGACTGGAGTTTTAAAGCTCTTATGCCAAATATTGATGAAGCTATTTATCAGGAAAACTATCCGACCAGATGAAAAGAATTAAAAGAAATTGGAGGAGGAGTTTAGATGTTGAATAATTCATGCTCGGAGGAGGAGAAGAAAACTGGGAGTCAACCGCCCCTAAGTGAGTGGAGATAAATACAGAGGTCTTTTCCATAGTCTACATTAACCTAAAACCTATCGAGATGTCTTCAACTAACTACCCTTCCGAAGCTGGTGCTAGCTGGGCGGTCGTCTCCTGTTCTCTCGCCTCTGGGTGGCAGAAGTCCTCAACATTTTGATGCGCTCCGAAGAACCAAGCTCGGGGTATGGAACATCGTCCCGCTGACTACCTGTTTTGGCGGCTAACCTTCAAGCCAACACCCCTACTCTACTCCGACATGTGATCGACCTAACCTACAGCCCGGCTACTCTGCGGCAGACCAGATGCTGACAGACAACGATGTGTTTTGGGCGGTAACAACCAGCACCCTGCCGGCTATGTACCTGATCAGGTCTGTGTCTAGGAACAGACAGCGGCAGTCAACGACCTGTTTTGGCCCGGCGACATCACCCAACTCCGGCACCTGCCCCTAACAACTCCTTCAGACCCACCGTCCTTGCCGGATCTTCATGCACTGAATGACCAGCTCTACTGGGAACCCTCTACCCGCCTCCCTGATGATATGTATTGGCTGGACAGTCTCCTGGAGAACCGTACAGGACCCTGACTTTTGTCCCCTGCTGAGGATACTCTGGGGAGCCTGACGGGCGCTGAGGAGATAGCCAATGCAGACCATGCATCAAGAAGAGACTGTGGGCGAGGCTTGGTAGAGGCTCTGGCCTCTTGGAAGCCACATCGTCCCAGGATTCTGATTACAGGAGGGTGGCTGAAATACTGAACAAACTGACGGGCTCTGGGTGAAACACTTCAAAGACTCTGAAACTGATCAAGAGTTTGATTGCGGCTCTGCTGGACATAATAGTCGATCGGGACTCCAAAAAGCACCTGTCAAGGTTGTTTCATAGATCACCCCAGCCAGACGCAGCACGTGCCTGTTTGAACCGGACTCCTGTTTTATCAGGTTGGCCGCTTCAAAGAGGTTCTGACTGTTTTCCATAAACCGTGGCTCAGGAGCCTGGTCATAAAGACTCTGGGCTGCTTTAACATCTTTCCGCCTTTTCACAAGGTTCTATCATTTGTTTCAAAATGCTGTAGATGAACTGGAAAATAGACATTCTATTAACGGAGGCTATTGTACAGGCCTTTCACAACATGGGCGCATCCATCTTGCTCTAAAATCATGTGAAATAGCCGATGCTTTCTCTAAAAGGCATTTTTCTGTACTAGACATGACCGATGCACCTTTGGGGTTATACACGGGAGATGCGCATATAGAAAAATCAGACGAAGTGTCTGAACTCAATGTGCCTGTACTATGAAATGTATTTTAATAATGTTTTTAATACTGCTGTTTTGAAAATTACCAATAAATCCTCATTTGATTTTTAAACCATTGACATTTTTCTTACACATCGTGATGGAGGGTTACTTAGGAAAAGTTTATTATAACCCGCAAATCCTGGTAGCTTTTGGGAAAAGACTCTTTGAAAAGAGATCTTGAGGTTTCGGGTCGGAAATGTAATGACCAACAGGTGTCGGATTGGCTATCCGGTCAATATGCTTATACAATTCACAAACCAGCTTAGAAGGCATTTTAGGAGAAATAAAGGTTTATGTATCCGATATAGACTCACAAATGGCAGATGGATTTTAGCGGACATGACAAATGTGACGAGCATAATCTGGGTTATAAATATTTGTTAACATGTATCAAGACGCTTTCTAAGCAGGTACGCACCCTGAAGAACAAACGGGTAAGGAAGTGACGAGCCTTCCAAGACATTCTGAGCCGGGCTACTCCAAAGAAACTCCAGACCGATAAGGGGAAAGAGTTTTTCAACCGTGATTTTCAAAAGCTGTTAAAGAAGATCGGATAAAACATTTCACCACTGGAAACGAATTAAAGGCCTCCGTGGTGGAGAGATTTAACGGACATTAAAATCTAAAATGTGGAAATATTTCAGCGCTTATAACACGAGAACCTACATCGATAAATTGCCTGATTTAGTATACTCTTACAACAAAAGTTATCATCGAAGCATAAAAATGGCTCCTTCGATGTAAACACGTTAAATTCTGGAAAGTTTTCAAAATTTATCTGGCGTTACCCCGGCCGCCGTTGTTTAAGTTTAAAGTAGGAGACACGTTAGGGTGTCTAAAACAGACATCCTTTTGAGAAGGTTATGAACAAACATTTTCAGATGAAATCTTTACCGTATCTGAACTTGTACCTAGGGCACGGGTGTACAAACTGAAAGACTACGATGGTGAAGAGATTGTAGGATCCTTTTACGACCCCGAATTACAGAAAATTTAAAGTCGGGTCCACAGCGTTTACAGGATCGAAAAAATACTGGCTAGGAAAGTTAAGAATAAAAAACGACTCATTTTAGTCAAATGGCTCGGCTGGCCAGAAAAATTTAACAGCTGGATACCGGACAGCCAGACCAAGATGTTCAATAAAATCCACAGGGCTCCTAATCGACTCTTCATTCTCTAGCGGTATCAGATGGAGCCAAAAGTTTTTGTGACACTTCCGAGCAAGCGCTTCCTCAGACATTTTCCTAACAACACATTTCCAATTTCACGAGCAAGCTTGCTAAACCCATAGAATTAGAAGGTTCTTGGGAAGTCGGTCTAGCAGAATTCAGTACCCACATACTGGAATACCATAGACAAACCGGATAACAATTCTACGTTTCAGCTCCGGGTAAAAAACATTACTACATTCCATGCGGTATTACGAAGGTATTCACGACCTACTGTCTTTTATGAATTCGACAACCTTAAGCCTGCCCACTTTGACAGATGTTGCAGCTGGATTTGTCCTTCTGAGAACCCTCGAAATTCAGTTATAATGCTGTGGAAGAAGAGTCTACGTGGTACGGGTGAAAAGGATGAAACTATACACTTAAAAGGACAGCTGGGTCGAATATTAGGAGCGCATCCTGATCAGACTCGGGGTTTAACTTATAAGGCTCCTTTCCCCGCCGACATCAGGGCCGGCTTTTACACTTTGTACGTGTACGGGGATATGGTATCTCATCAGAGAGTCGGAGACAGCTACTTACCCCTTTTGAGGTGTGTTCATATAGAGGATCAGGCGAATAAAATTACAACCATCACATATGACAAACGCATTATCGCCGGTCAGCAAGAATCATTTTGACACAGTGACTATTGAAATAAAGCGGACCAGAACAAAACGTGCCATTTCAGTTTGGTAAGGTGATAGTGAAGTTGCATTTCAGACCCGTCAGGCATTGTATGCCGACTGAAACAATGAGGTCTTACCAGGACCGACACCTTACATCCAATATTATCAGACCCAAGCGGGTAACGGCTTACCGGGATTCTCTGGATCCCCTGTAATATATGGTGGGGGATTGGAGGTATATTTCGAGGATTGTTTAAAAGAACTTTACCTCTCCTGAAAAAAGGCTTTGACATTGCAAAACCCACATATCAAATCCAGCTAAAAATATTGTAAAAGATGTGATCACAGGGGCTATATCCAGTGCTGCAGGTGGAGTCCTAGAAAACAGGAGGGAGCGGGCTTGATGGTCATGAGAAAGACAAAGCAAGAGACCACGGGTCGCGTCAGGCCCCGACAGCTAAAAGGCCAGGCACTATTTTTGCAGCATTTCTAAGCGTCGTCAGAAGAGGAACAAGACTAAAGCAAGCAAAAAGACATTTTTTAAGAGAAGATGGCTTTCGTACACAGAATGTCCGAAGAGTGTGTCAAATCTGAACTGGATCCGTTTACGGTGCCTTTCACTCAAACGAGTATAGATAAAAGTATATACGTTGAAGTCCCACCACTCTCAGCACTCTGAAGTAGCTCCGCTAGAATTTCTCATAGCTGGAAAGATTACCTGGACTTGAATAACACTCTTCTACACCTAAGGGGAAAGATAGTGAATGCTAATGGGACTAACATACCTGCCGGGGCAAAGGTCGGATTTGTCAACTACCCTATATCCAGTTTGTTTTCCCAAGTTGATGTCACCCTGGGGGACCATCTAATATCGCAGAGTTCAAATTGTTATCCTTACCGAGGTGGTCTTAGAAGGCCTGCTAAATTACAGCCAAGAGACTTTTCATTCTTAGTTTGCTACAGGACTTTTTTACAAAGATACACTTAACAAATTGGAAGAGAGCGGACCATGACGGAGAAAATATCGGTTTTAATAACAGAGGCACCTATACGGCCGGTAGCAGGACTGTTGAACTTCTGGGGCACATATTCATACAAATCTTTTTGCAGGAAAAACTACTATTGAATGGCCTAGATGTGAAGATTAAAATGATTCGGAACAAAGATAAATTCTGCTTAATGTCCGGTGATGCCGAATGTTAGAGTAATCATAACATCAGCCTCCCTGTTTGACTTTCACGGCCGGTGAAACGTGCTTTTTTACAAAGTCAAAGTCAAATTTATTGTCATCTCTGCTATACACTGTACAGGTACATAGAGAGATGAGACACGATGCTCCAGGTTTTTCAGTGTAGACAAACATAGAACAGCATAACAGAGAATATAGAATAAATAGGCATATGAAATAGACAATAAATAAGTGACACATTTTAAACTAGAGAATGTGAAATATGCATTTAAACTAGACAGTTTTAAATAAAGATAGAACTAGAAAAAGACGAAGAGGTAGAAATCAAGTCAGAATGCCGTATTCTTAAACAGTTGAGATTGACAATATGTTACATTATGACAGAAACGGTACCCTGGTTATTTTCAAGTACCAAGTTCAACATGAGTGCAAATATGCAAAAACAGGTGCAAAGTGACATTATGCATTGGATGTGCAGGAGGTAGAAGGTTATAATGTAACAGGTTTCTAGGAAATTAGGACAAGCTCATGCCCTTACATCAGCCAATGCTAAATACCCTGTGGAAAGGGTAAATATGAAAGTATTCAGTATGCCCGCGGGAATCAGAGTATACAATCAAGAGAACCCGTTTCTGGGTCAACTACCAAAGTATCTGGTGATTGTGATGGTGGATAATGAGGCCTTTTCGGGGTCTTATACACGGAACCCATTCAATTTGAAACACAATGATGTAGAGTTCCTGGCTCTGTACATTAACGGTAAACAGATTCCTGCCAAACCTTTTTAACCAGACTTTGTAAGTGGCAATAATGCTAGAGAGTATTATAACCTGGTATTGGCCACTGGTAAGCATTTAAAGGATCAAACTCTGGCTAACAGCCGTTCAGAGTTCTCGCAAGGATATACTCTCTTCGCTTTTGATCTAACCCCCGATCAAGAATGCGGCGATCATTTTTCATTAGTTAAAACTGGAAACATGACATTTGAATTACGCTTCTGCGTCTCTCTCCCTCAGACCATCAATCATATAGTATATGCGGTCTTTGACAACATCATTGAAATCAATCAGACGTAATGTTCTGTATGACTACTAATAAACACCATGAATACAAACAATTAACGGAGCTACTTTCCCAAGACCCCTACACAGAAAGATATTTCTGTGGTGTTCTGGCGTGTGATCAAATACCGGAAAAAAATAACGGCTTGCCGGCCATGTTTGTAGTGAATACTCACCGTCAAACCCAACCCGGAGAACACCGGCTGGGGATTTACCTCACAGAAGACTGAAATGGGGAGTTTTTTGATTCCTATGAAAATCCTCCGGACTTTATCTACTTCCTGAAAGACATTTACCATTTCTTAAGCAAAAACTGTAAACAAATCATTTACAATAACCGACCGCTTCAAAGTTGGTTCTCGTACAAATGCGGTCAACTCTGCCTCTTCTATCTGCATCAAAGAGGAAAAGGTCTCCCGTACCCCTCTGTAATAAAGTATTCTGAGGACATGAACAGTAATGACTCTTTGGTCTCAAAATTTTTTCGTTCCTGGCTTCCTTCACTGGGACTCTGCACGCAAGGGTACTGATAAAAACAAAGATCAGAGACCTATAAATATTTCAATAGACAGTTAAAGCATGATGACACTCTGTGATGAGATAAAATTATATTTAATAAACAAATTTTACAAATTAATAAGCAATCCATTCCAGTCTTTTTTTTTTTTGGTTTCAGTCGGTAGGGGCTAACTTCTGTTTGATGAGCAGGGAGGGGGGCGGAGGCGGGTGGTTTAAACTTTCAAGGAGTTCTCTCGTTTCATCATTAGGATGACAGAAAATGGAATGTTCAAAACAGCCATGCGTTTACAAATTCCTTCCACCCCCGCGGTCTCCCATGTTCAGGTATTGTATGAGAAGCGGTCAGATTACGGACCAAATCCACCATGTTGGATCCGACCAAAGGTTTACCTTCTAACAGCTCTCCACGATTATTCCAAAATGCGTGATGGGGATTAACGGACATTTTATGTAAAACAAATTCAACATTTTTCTTTGATTCTACAGGTGCGCTTCTCAAAACCTCTTGCCAAACCTTGTCCTTGGACACCTTGACTGTTCCAATGCACCCCTTGCTATTTTCTTCTTTTGGTAATACGAGCGTCAGACTGCTAGTTTCTTTATCGGCCTTTTTAACTAGCGTCGGATATGTCTGCAAGATAGAAGTGTAAAGCTTCACTTTCTTGTCAGGCACTATATCACAGCATTGCAGGACATTTCTCATTTCTTTGTCCAGTTCAGTTTCCGTGGCACTCGAGATCGTTCGGGTTAGCACTTTTGCTGAAAAAGAGACATTTGTTGCTGCGGGACCAAATGCATTTTTTGAGCGTATTCCATGTTTATGCTCTAGAAGCTAGTAAACTGGATATGAATGGCACGGCGATGCTTAAAAGAGCTCCCAAAAAGCCTCCTTTCTGGTTCAAAATAGCTTTCTTTAAGGTTAGTTTTCTGTCACTTTATTTTTCTGACAAATGATTTATGCTTCTTGAGTTGCTTAAACTGTTTGGGGCGAAAGAGGTATATTACCTTTTAAAGTATTACAGGCTATTTTGGACAAAGCATTAACTAAATCGTCAGAAGAGGAGTTTATAAGAATTTTACGGTGGCGACAAGAGCAACGGAGTAATGCCTTGAGAGGCTGTAGGTTTCTGCTTATTCTGGCCGACATGCTAACAGAATATGAACTTTGACTCAGAACACCTTTCTTTTCACGGTGTACACGACCGGCCAGTCGGGCTGAAACAGACCTGTTCTTAAACGAGGTTTCTCGGGGATCTGTGACTTTAAATCCACTAAGATAGCCGTACTGTAGTTTTGTAGGATCTTCGAAAGCCTCCAAAAGAACTTAACACGCCTCGGATACATTTGGCGGGCCAAGGTAGTAATCTGCAATTTGTCCCTGGGGTTTTTAAAAAGAGTAATATAATTGGAGTTAAGATTTAATAGTTTGCCTTTTCTTTCCTTGAAAGAATACATTTTGAACCAAGTAAATTATATTCTCATCTTCGGAATCTATTTTGTGAAAGCTTTTTCTATTTCCTGGCTTTCGCTAGCCGATTCCATCAGATCATCTATAATGACCAAATTTATTTTCTCAGGAGGGAGAGAAGTTCGTCATAAGCATAAAGACTCTTTGAGAGCCCCTCAATAAATTTTAATTGCTGAAATTTAGCCGATAGCTCGTTGTACATTTTCTGCCAGCAACTTTAAAACCAAATTATATTTTGAAAAGGTTGAGACACAACGTGGTTCGAATGTTCCAATATTTTTTTCACATAATAGGATTTATCAGAACAAGAGGGTCCCGAGAGAATTTTAGCAAAGGGGTGTTGAAGGCGGGCGTCAAAATCTTTTTTTAGTAGCCGTAAGGTCTTGTGTTGTAATCTTTTAGGAGAATCCTCTTGTTATACACAACTCTGAATTTCTTCCTGAGTGGTCTGTTTTCTTAAGTGAAACTTTTTCATTTTGATGGATCTGCTTACCGTGAACCAGTAACTCTTGAGGAGGGGCTTCAAGAGATGTCACAAAATTCTGAACTAGATCGGTAAAATTATAAATCTCGAGTCACTAACCAGTTTCGTGATTTGATGGTGATACCTTTTACCTTCATACACGTTTTGCATGTGCTGTTTTATACCCGTGCGTCTTTGGACCGCCTGAAACAAATTCTGTAATATATATAATCACCAGGATTTAACTCACTGGTGAGCTCTCCTAAACAGTCACCCAGAGGAGGATTGTACTGACCAGACTGAAAAGTAAAAATGACCGAATCGGTGTCGTGGTACAACATCTTTTCTCCCACACTGTCCAGTAAATCGTACAACTCTAACCAGGCATAGGCCTTGGTGAAGGCAGCAAAGACAACATTAACGCTACCAGGTAGGGTATGCTTTTCATCGGTGCACTTCCATTGTATTTGAGCAATCTCACTGCCGATAAATTAAAAATAAGAAACCTTATACTGTTTGGAGAAAATATATTGCAAGAATTCCTCACCGTCCTTGACTAAACTAGTAGTGAGATGGAGAGGTTTTTGCCCAAATTTACCCCAAAGAGAATTTAAAAACAACTTTGAAATTTGCCTCTTGGCTGGATTTACGGCGATGTTATCGCGGTCCAATTGTACACCTTCCTTCTGATAATAATCTAAAATATAACGATCTCTGAAGCCTCATCCAGACACCAGGCAGGATAGCCCGAGGCCTCCTGCTTGCCTTTTAGATGAAGCTTGATATAGTCTGAGAATAACTCAGAAGTACGTTCGGGGTAATGGCAAATCTTGTATGCTTTTGACACTTTATACCCTTTGTCAATGGCCTTTGCTATTTCCACACTGCACCAAGTACCAGTTAAAGCTCTCTCATCCTCTGTGTGACGACGGTCCACAATCTGAGCTTCTGTCTCTGCACAGGTGCAACAGAGGGTGAACATTAATTTCCCACAAAACCTGAGAGGCAGTACTAGGAAATTGAGACCACGTGGAGGCTGGACGGTGGCTTTAATTAATCCAAAATACTGCCTGATATCGCCAAACAGCTGAAAAATGATAGTGGGGTGACCGACCAGGTACATTTTTGTTTTATTCACAAATGGGTACAAGCTAGTGAAATCATAATAGTGAATCTGTTCGGGGCCCACTGCAATGTGGTACAATTTTATGGCGTTGGTACATCCGCTGAACAACAAGTCCCTCGGTTGTATACGTTGAGGGAAATCCGTGTTTTAAGAAAGTTTGTAGCCTGAGGTCTTGTTTCATAGAATGTTCCCAGAGCACACGCACATCTAGATTAAATTTTGTCCTAAGTATTTCCAATTTTCTCAAACTTTTGATACATAACCGCACAAGTCATACCGGTTAAAGGATGGGTACTGTTAAAATCATAACATTCTTGACAGCCGTGATAATAAAAACCAGCAAATTCAAAGGCAGTCGGAATACCTTTTAACTCGGGCATAGCCGTCAAGATAAAAGGAACCCTTCTTTGCCCAGAGGGGACTGGGCGGTCTCTTGGTCTGGAATCCCTACAGATTATTTTTTTTTCTCCAGCCTCTGGAGTGTTTTTTGTTTTTCTGTCCAACCTGGCCATTGGACCTTACTTATTCTATGTTAATTAATGTTGGCTTATTTTTTTTTTAATGTGTCTTCTATTTTTCTATTCATTTGGTAAAGCACTTTGAGCTACATTTTTTTTGTATGAAAATGTGCTATATAAATGTTTTTGTTGTTCAAGGTTTAGAGCGTGTCGAATGTTCAATTTTTCTGTTTTACAGAGATACAATAACCATTGAATAGATGCCTTTGAATAGTTTTTCTGACTACTACTGTAATGGTCAGAAGGAATTATACCAATAGACTTTGGAGGCATACAGTTTAGCCTGTACATGGCCATACATAGATGTACCAGGGTCATGCATTGAAACAGATCAATATTGCCAATTTTGATGACCTCGTCTCTGAATTTAATGCAGTCTGTTCTAAGAATTTTGACGTCATTTTTACAATAAAAAGCCATCTCCTCTTTAAAATTAAAAACACCATGCTTGACACTGTCGTACCAGGTAAAAAATTCTTCCTTTCTTTGGTCATCATGCTCTGAACACCACAGCATTCAGGTTCAGGGTAGGGGCCAATATAATTCTGATTTTCAGCCGTATTGAAGAAATGGGGGAAATAACCTTTTGCAGCTTCAAACCCCATGGCTTTGGGCATGGCACTCAATTCATTGTTAAAATTCAAAGAATCTATAAAACGTAATTGATAACCATCATCTGTGAAACACATCAGCTTATTTCCAAGAGTAGTAACACGAGGGTGCACACCATTTTCAAGCAAATACTTCATTAAAAAGTACCCATCGTAATTTTGAATTGTGAGCTATGAAGGTATAGCCTTGATACTTGGTATCTGGCAAAGAACTGGTGTACACAATCTTCACCCGCCTAGAACCAGGATTTACCCCGCAAGGACTTACAGTATATGTAATTAGGAATGTGCACCCCCGCTTCTTGCCGACTTTCAAAATCATAAAATACGTATTTCTCACAACGATCCTCAGACTTCAAGGTTTCTATAAAGCACTGATGGTTTTCTGCATTTTCAATTTTTGCTTTACAAACACGGCATTCCTTGGGCCGACATTTATGGGGTTTTGAAGTGGCATTCACTGTGTAAGTTTTGTAACACAGGGGACACATCTTTGCAGTGTCACAAGCCGCTTTCATATTGTTGGTCTTGTCGTTAAATTTAGGAATCGTATGCTGAATAAAACAAAATTGGGACCGGCAGTAACTGTTGCAATCACCACACTTGACAAGTTCTTCAGGGATCGGACGGCAATCTGGGGAGAAATGGCCATCATTGTGAAGGCCACTGCAACATCCAAGGATTGAGTGGTAGCTTGTGTAACAGTAGTCGCACAAGCATTTCACCCCCAGAAACCCTTTTAAATTCAGAATACCGTAGTAATGGTTATCGTGTAAAAAGATAAAATAGGTTTTGGGGTTTCTACCTTGGGAGCTTTAAGAAATGAGAAATTTTTTTAAATTTTAGACACCTGTACCAGATAACAATTTTAATACCCAGCAAGTTTTCAAATTTATGAACGTCCACAAAGGACAGTTTTTCATGCTCAGATAATCCAGCCCTGCTCTGAAGGTTATACGCTTCACGCATGCATAACTGTGGGTTTTGCATGTACCGGTCATCCAAGCAGACAAAAGGCAAAACAAAGTATCTCTACTCAATCATGAAATAGGAAAAAAAAATGAGGCATTTAATTATTTCTTATAATTATGGGAATCCGCTTTGAGAGCGATACAAGCACCCTCACTAGGCAACTGAACAATCTGGGTGACTAGCATCAGAGACTCGTCAGCCAGCCCACTCGCATGACTCTGAAGAAGATTCTCTATCTGCTGAAGAAAACCATCTACATTAATATTAGAGCCAGTCAACTGTATAAAAACGCTGATAGGTAATAAATCGGCACGTAATTCTAGCTGTACAACATCTTCAGGATTTAAAGTTCCTGAAAAACTATCCAGAATTCTTTGCAACGTCTCATGAATACTGTTAAACACCTCCTCGTAAGACTCTAGTTCATAGGCGTCGGCGAAATTTAAGGGGTGTCTTATTTCATGTGTTTAAAAGCAGGTCTGTCGATCTGCTGAAAAACGCCCTGACCGTCATTACTTGAGACAGCAGAGAGCCCGGCAATGCCTAAAGTAGATGAGGGTGAAGGTGTAGATACCACAGAACCACTGGACATGACTGGCGCGATTGAAGGGGTAGCTGCAAATGGCTGTGCAAAGGGTCTGAAGAAGTTTTGACTGAAACAGGGGACAAGACTGAAGCAAGGGGAGCAGAAGTGTTTGCTACAGTGACTGAAACAGAGGAGACCGTGACTGGAGCAGAGGGGGCACAGGGGCCTACTGAAGTAGAGGGAGCAGAAGTGGGAGCTACAGGGACTGAAGCAGACGGCTTGGCAGCAGATGGGATAGCTGAAATAAAAACAGAGGATATAAACAGAGGGCAAGACTGAAGAAGAGCTGTTAGCAACTGGTGCTGAAGCAGAGGGCCCAGAAGGGCATGCTGAAGTAACGGAGACTGAGGAGACTTGAGCAGAAGGTACAGATGTAGCCAAGGGGGTAACTGAGACTGATGTGGCCATACTGTAATAGGGTGCAGCATTTACAGAACCCAACGTGTTTGTTAAACCATGACCCGTCTGAGCATTCACATTTTTGTTCAGACTGCTGAACCCTTTCTAACAAGTTATTTAATGTTTGCATTTCATCGGGGGTGGCTACTGGACGTAGGACTTCTAAAAGGCTGTCAAGCTGGTCAGTCGATGGGAGTGGTAACAGGTGAAGTAACTCTCATGGTCACTATTATATTTTTCATTTGGAACATGTTTTGATTTTGCCAATTAATATATTCCAATTCATTAAAATATCGGAATGGTGGAGCAGGCATTTTTGGGGGCCGAATAGAATAACTGAGTTCATTCACCATGTCATGCAATAACCCAGCATTTTGAGAACAGCTCCCAGTGTCCAACTCCTCACTTGTGCGTCTTTTGCCAGACATTATTTGGGGAACAAGTTTTCTAAAATTGCATACAATAAAATAACCTTTTCACATATATCGGGAGACAGTGGTAAAAGGTCCGGTAATGCACTTTGAAAAATCAACAGTACTCGTTCGATTTCACCCTTCAGCTTAGCAGCGGGATCAAATTTTTCAGGTTCACCGATTATTTTGGTGATAAGTCCGGGTGATTATGCAAAAAAACGAGCAATACTAAGTTTTCTTTAAAAATAAACATTTGCTGCGCACTCACACAAATAGTTCAATTTACCGGGCTGCGTGAATTAGATGTTCATTAGTAGACTGTCTGAGGGCCTTTGCGCCGATTCTAGATGCTGACTTGAAACTTCGGAAGAATAACCGCTCTTTGGGGGCATCGAGTATTCTGCTAAAAAGTACATATTTAACCCCAACGCCTTATTTTCTTCCCCACACACACGAACCCTCAGTTGAAAGTGATACTTAGGGGTTTCTTGAAACTCTTTGTCTTTTTGAGAATAAAAATCCTACCTCAGATAATCTGTGGCAGCTATTAAATCCTCCAATTGTGAACTAGTTAGATTTAAAGAATCAAACAGTTCACCCTTCGATTCTAAAATATAAAAGACTAGGTTTGTAAGTACTTAGACAATTACATTAAAAAGTATTTAACCGGAATGTTCTTAAGTTTATGCATTTAAAAGTAATTAGTATGAGACATACATTAACATTAACAAGTAATAAGTTTATGCATACTTAGACATTAAGTTTTAAATCGAATCGGACTCATAAGCAACATTTCAATTTAAAAGTATGGCCAAAAGAAGATCTGACTTGCTTTTTGAACAGCCAACCGGCCAGAAACTACAGCCTTCTGAAATAAGAAAAATAATTCATTTATAAAGCGTTACAACTAGGTAATTTTTTTTTATTTATTTAATAGCAGAAAACCTATCTCCGGGTGAGAGGCTGCTTGGAGATTTGAAAACGGATTTATAAAACAATATCATTTCAAAAGTTTGAAGAGACGGTCGTTAACGGCATATATTCCGATAATCTACACTTATGCTCAACCACAAGTATTTTTTGCCATGCCAGCCATTGCGGAAGAAAAAAGCGAAAACGCCTACCTTTTTAAAAAGATTGCATAGAAACTTGGAATGCTGGAATAGTTATTGTGGTAATACCTGCGAAGCAGAACACTTTATACAGAGCATGGGCTCCATACCGCCTTAGAAGGGCGGAGCGAAACAGCTGACGTTTGTGAGAAAGCTCATAGGTTCAGAGTTGTTGATGTTCCTCCTCTAAAGGGCGGGGAGACCCTTTCTACCGGCAAAGAAGGCTCCTTCAAACGCACACAGTTGTAAGGTTCACATCTTAGCAAATAGTTTGTTTTACCGAGAGATCGTCGTGCTAAACGCAGACGTTTCATATGTGGAGCCTTTTCTTAGATCGCCACGTGTATTTTAAAGTTGATATACTGTAAATGTGAAGTAAAGTCTATTTTGACATTTACCCGATTAACAAGGCTAAAATACCGACAAAAGAGCCGAGTTTGTACTCTGTATATAAACAACTTTTATCATGCACCATAGACAGTGAGACCCTTTTTAATAACTTTTTTCTTGCGAGCTTGTAAAGATCATTGTAAATATAAGAGAGTCGTTAATTTAATACATTTGTTCTTAGACCATTGGAATGTAAAGTCTTTTTTTTGACCTTAATAGCTTTTTATAAACAGTCTTGTGATTTAAGTTCGCAGAGCCAGTGCTGAAAAGCGTGTTAAGAATTTTAGTAAAAATCAGAAGAAGTGTATATTCTTAATTGCTTTGATTCGGGGATGAGAAAGTATTTTACTTTGATATAAAAAATACAACATGTTTAAATTAGATTAGGACTATTCTTAATTGCTTAGGTTGATAACATGAAAAAAAAGGCGCCGACTCCCTGTGGAGACCTAATTGTTGCAACGTCTGGGTGTCTTATTGCCGAAGCATAAAACAGCCGGTGATAACGGCAAATCTAGAGATTCAGTTATGGTAAGTAATATGAAAGGCCGTGATCGATCATATTTAGGGCATTCCGATGGGAGGTTTATTCGGAAAATTTTTTAAAATTTTTTTGGAAATATTTTTTTTAAATTTTTTTCCCCAAAAAAAAATTTTTTTTTTTAAATTTTTTTTTGAA
>NW_024381328.1:0-7559 GCF_016835505.1 Polypterus senegalus
TGTCCACATCAATGTGTACATTAAAATCCCCATCACAACTACGTGATCATAATTTATAGCCAAATCAGATAGAAGGTTACTAAATTCAGTCATGAACAATGAATATGGCCCTGGTGGTCTGTAGACTAGCACTATAAATGTGTTGGAATCTGTTTTAATATTTAAAATTAATGCCTCAAAGGATGTAAAGATGCCTACATTTTTAGAATTGATTTGCATTTTGTTACAATACATTATTCCAAGGCCTCCTCCTCGACCAGAATTTCTAGACTTAGGAAGGAACGAGTATCCATCTGGTTCATCATGCCGCATCTCTTCAGGTACCGGCAAGTTACGGATGAGTGCCATATTATGTATAATGCTACATGCTTGCGCGATGCGACACACTTTCTGTGGACTATATAGCAGCACTCCACCAGTCTTATCCAGGCAGCGCCAACGGCCCTTAAGCTGCCCTATAGTACGCTTCTACCACCGCCCGTGCCCGAGAGTGGAGGTCAGTATAACGTCGCTCTTGTTCAGTCAGTGTGTTGGCAAGAGGGGTGAGGAGCCACGTCTTCAGTGGGTACCCACTGTCACCTAAGTTATCATGTTATATGGTTACACTCGTACAGATAAAGTACAACTGTAACCAAAAATTTAATAAATGTCTTATCTTACCGAGAAGCCAGCCATCACGCACAGCACCATTTTCAAGTTTGTTCCCCACACTACTATTTCTCAAGATGAATGAATCATGAGTTGAGCCAGGCCATCTCGCAACAACATTAGTGAGGCGCATTTTCACATCACTGATGATTTGCACATTAATAGAGTGAAAACACTTTCTATTCACATAAACAAATTCATTCTGTGACGGTGCCTTTATAGCAATGTGTGTGCAGTCGACCCTCCGATTACATTGGGAAAATCGGACATTGCTGAAAATTGCGCTTTGATGTTTGCCTCTTCAACCGTAGTGTATGGAAATCTTATATATCTGCTTGACAAGCGAATATTATCATCCCATACAGCTGGCATGGCACGACTCAGTGATGACTGAGAAATACCGGATCGGGCAGTCAGTTCACGCTGAAAAGCTCCTGTGGCTGAAAACCCAAGAGTGGACAGAACTTGCAAAGGAGCAGGTAGAGCACAATTCCTCAAAGTCTGCCTTTGTAAAGCTGGCGCCAGTTCAGCACACAACAACAAGAGGATTGGTCTTGGAAATCTAAACCGACTTAGAAGCCAATCATCATCATGTGTCAAGAAATCAGTATGATCTCGGAATACACGTTCTCATTATTGGCTGACATTTCAGACACAAAGATACACCCTATAGTTGTCAGCGATCATGCTCCAGTTTCCTTAACTCTGTTAAATAAGAAAACAATCCCATCAGGTAAAACTGGAGGTTTAATACGTCACTGCTTAAAGATGAAGGTTTTGTGGAATATTATAAAAAAGAGTGGGCTTTATATTTAGAACACAATGACATTCCTGGAACATCAGCATCTGTTCTCTGGGAGGCAGGGAAAGCAGTGATGAGAGGTAAAATAATTTCCTTCTCATCACATAAGAAAAAAATAGAAAACAAACGTATTCAGGAATTAGAAGAAATCATTAAGTCTCTAGAGGCATCCCCAGAAGAAGAATTACAAAACAAATTGCGTAAAAGTAAACTAGAACTTAAAGGAATTATTGACAAAAAAACAGCACAAAGACTACGAATAGAAAACTTTGAACACGGTAATAAATCAGGCAAGTTTTTAGCCAACCAGTTAAAAAAAAGAGAAAACTGCCATATCTGCTGTTAAAGACTCAACTGGGAATATAGTATATGACCCTGAAAGAATAAACAACACTTTCAGAGATTTTTACAAAACCTTGTACTCACCACAGATTAACCCATCAGATAATGAGATCAATGAGTTTCTAGACAGGATAATACTTCCTAAATTATCAGATAGCCAAGCTACAGTCCTGGACTCGCCATTAACATCAGATGAGCTTCAGGAAGCTCTTAACTCCATGCCTAATAGGAAGGCTCCAGGTCCAGATGGGTTTCCAGCAGAGTTCTACAAAGAATTCTGGATCATTCTGGCCCAACATTCTTCAGAATGATGTGTGAAATACAAGAAAATGGTAGACTACAGCCAAACATGAATTCAGCCAACATTAGTCTCCTGTTAAAACCAGGCAAAGATCCTATATTTCCTACCAGCTATCGCCCAATTTCTCTTATTAATGTTGACCTGAAAATAATTTGTAAAGCCCTTGCAAAAAGATTAGAGAAGGTAACCCCTTTCATAATACATCCAGACCAAACTGGTTTCATTAAGGGGAGACATTCATCCACAAATTCACGTAGATTACTCAACTTAATAGACTTTTCTTATAGCAGAAACATGGAAACCAGTATATTATCTCTCGATGCAGAAAAGGCTTTTGATAGAGTTAACTGGAAGTTCTTATTTGCAACTTTACATAAATTTGGTTTTGGAAACTTCTTCATAAACTGGTTAAAAATTTTATACAGTTCACCAACAGCATGCGTCAGGACAAATGACCAAACATCAGATAGCTTCTGTCTTCAGAGGGGGACCAGGCAGGGATGCCCTCTCTCCCCCTTGCTATTTGCTATCTTTATTGAACCACTAGCAGCAGCAATCAGGCAAACTACAGTTATTAAAGGCATAAAGTGTAAGAACATAGAACATAAAATCAGTCTTTATGCAGATGACGTGTTACTTTATCTTCAGAATTCTCAATCCTCTCTCTCCCAGGCAATTGAACTAATAAACTCCTTTTCAAGAGTTTCAGATTATTCAATAAACTGGTTAAAATCCACAGTTCTTCCAATTAATTTCTCTTTTGTCAATTCCCTTAATACACAATTGGAATCAGGGAATATTACATACCTGGGCATTCATGTGTCTCCCAGGCTGGCAGATCTAACTAAACTAAACTACATCCCACTATTAAAGAAAGTGGAAGATGATCTTGCTAGATGGAAATCCTTACCGATATCACTTATGGGGAGGGTTGCCACAATTAAAATGATGGTTTTACCAAGAATCAATTACTTATTTTCTATGATCCCAAACAAGCCATCATCTGATTGGTTTAGATCCCTGGACTCCTCCATCACTAAATTCCTTTGGAAGGATAAACCTCCACGAATTAGCTTAAAAACACTACAGAAGACCAAAGATAGAGGAGGGTTGGATCTACCCAACTTCTATCATTATTTCTTAACCAACAGGCTCCAATATATACCAAGATGGTTGCAACATAACCCGCTGGATGAGTCCTGGTTAGATGTAGAACAGACACTTTGCAATACTATAGAGCTTTCGGACCTACCGTTTATTAGCTCAAAAATAAGAAAGCATGAAAGCTTTAAAAGTATTAATATCAGTACCTCACTGACAGCATGGTGGGAATATCTAAAAATGACGGAGTCTTCACTAATTCCATGCAGACGCACACCCATCTGGAATAATCCTGACATATTGCAAAACAATAAAATGATGAACCTCCCATACTGGAAAAGTAAAGGAATTCTATACATGGAACACATAGTTGAAGGATTGGATTTCATTCCATTTAACAGAATAGTCTCCCAATTTGGGATAGACAAGAATAGATTTTAGAATATCTCCAAATTAAATCAGTAGTTAAAGAAAAATTTAAGCTTAAAGTAGAATTACAAACACCATCAAGGGTATTAGACTTCTGTAATCTCAAACACCCCAAATTACTGTCTAAAGTATATAAAACATTGACCAAAATAGATGATACAATAGCAATTCCTATAGGCAAATGGGAGGAGGATCTATTAGTTAGCTTTGATCAGACTTTCTGGTCCCAAACCTGTTTAAAAACTTTTAAAACGATCAGAAACCCCAATTTACAACTAATTCAATACAAAATTCTACACAGAGTACACTATACAGGTCATCGGATGTTCAGGATGGGATTTGTGCCATCTGACACCTGCACACACTGCACAGACAACATTCCTGACAGTTATATCCACGCACTGTGGTCATGTCCACCTGTTCAGGATTCTGGTATAGAGTATGTGAAGACCTGTCAAAGTGTCTGAAATGTGATATCCCAACTTCCCCCTCATTTTGCTTGCTGGGGAACCTAGAGGATGTCCCGATTGAAACAAATTTGGTTCACGTGGTTCTCACTGCCATATGCATCGCTAAGAAAACTATCCTCATAAACTGGAAAAAAAGATAATCTTTGCATTAACCAGTATAGAAATCTTTTATTGGATCATATTACAAGTGAGACAGCCTCTGCCTCCACTTCAAATCAATCTCTGGGCTCCTTTGATCGGTTCCATCACATAGCGATGATGGAGGGTCATTGATATGGTCCTGCGGGATGCTGTGGTTGATGTGGTGGAGAGTCTGAGCTTGGAGTATCTGGAGGATCCCTGGGGTGGGTTCACTAGGGGGTCTTGGGCTGGGGGGCTGCTGCCCGACTCTGGTGGTGCTTGGGTTACCTTCTGGTGGTTGTGTGTAGGGCCTTAGGGGGGTCTTGACGGTGGCTGCGGGTCGCTGCCTAGTGGCTGCAATGCCCCTGGGTTGGTCTGGGTGTGGGCCTGGTGGCTTAGGGTTTGGGGCGGCCGTCCCGGATGGGGATATGGGTGGGGCCTTGGGGATTGGGTCCTGGCATGTACGCTGCGGGAAGAGGGCGGAACGCGCGGCAGTTCCACCATGGGGAGGGGATGTCCGGGAGGGGAGGATCCAGCTTTATCCTGGGTGTCTTATGTCTTACTTAATCTGAATGTTGAGTAAATGTGGGGATGGGAGTAAATATTCTGCTGGGGTGGTGTGGGTTGGTGGCCTCAGACTCCGTGGGGCTCTGTGATGCTGCTGCTTCGGGCCATGGCTAGATAGGCTGGGGCCTCCGTGCCCCGGGTGGATTTTGGGAACGGAGGTGCCTATTGGGGCCAGTAGGGAGCTGGCTCCTGGAGGCTCAGGCCCCTCAGCCGTTCCTCCCCATCCTCAGACATTTCCCTCCTCCTGCTCCTTCACATCATCACACAAACATGCACATAGGGCCTTGGGGTGTGGGTAAGTCAGGGGGTGCGGGTATGGATCCCATTTCCGCAGTCCTGTGGCAGCCTACACCCCAATTTTATTTGCACATTAAACACTTCCACAAAAAACATTCCACACAAATGCACACTTAGGGCCTTGGGAGTGGGCACACTCAACGGCATCCGGTGGGGAAATTTCAGCCTCACTCCAGTGCCGGTGTCCACTTCCAATTTTAAACTGCACCTAGTCACGGAGAATTTTGGGGGGGAGGGTGGGGCTGTGTGTTGGCATCAGCTGGTGTAGGCCACATGGTGCCGGCACTGCCTGCCCCCAACCACAAAATGCACCTTATCAACACACACCAACACTACATTAGAGCAGGCGGAGGGAGACTAGAGGTCTTATTACACCTCTGTTCTCAGTTAGCTGCCGGGCTGGAGGCTAGGAGTGGGAGCTGGCCGTCTGCCTGTGGTCTGGAGTGGTGGGTTGCTTTGCTCTACGTTGGATGGGGGTGCCTGCTCACTATTACCCCTGCGGAACGGGGCTAACTCTGACGTCCAGGAATGGCTGTACCTCAGGTACGGCAGTACCGGGACCAGAGTTAGGTAGGGTGTGTGTGGGGAGTGTGAATGGGTGTCTGGCGTACATCCTTGTAAGTCTTGGGTTGTATGTGTCACAAGTATGACTTGGACATCTTCAGCACATGATCTAAGGTTGTGGTGCCCTAAATGCCTCAGTAATAATTACTGTATGATTGTCAACAAACATTTTTACTTTTATATATCTTCATGTAGCTGATGCAGCAATGTTTTTGTCTTGTGGTTCCCCTTTCTGCAGGTCTAGAAGCGGATTCTGGTTCATTTATTGTTTATTCTATACGAAACCCCCCCTCCCCCTTTACCTCCATCTCTTCCTTCTCTCTCTTCTTTTTCTTTCACTTTTGTCTCCGTGTCCGGTTCGACATCCTGGGCCCTTTCTCATGCACTGAGGATAAAAACCGCTTTGTGCTTGTCACCATGGACTACTTCACCAAATGGCCAGAGGCTTTTCCCAGTCCCTGACCAGAGTGCGTCATGGCAGCTGAAAAGCAGGTAGCCAAAATGTTTTGCCAGTTTGGTGTACTGAAAGAACTCCATAGTGATCAGGGGAGAAATTTCAAAGTTAACTGTTCAAAGAGATCTGCCAGCTAATGGGGGTGCCCAAGACCAGAACCACACCCCTACATCCTCAAAGTGATGGGTTGGTGAAGCACTTCCAACCCACCCAAATACCTATGGTCACGTCCACCCACCAACAGGACTGGGACCGACATCTACCACTCGTTTTATGGGCTTAACGGTCAGCCATTCTCGATTCAACCAGATGCACCCCAGAAACCCTGATGTTTGGTCGTGAGCTCCGTACTCCAGTTGACCTCATCTTTGGGTGGCCACCTGAAGAAGACGTTCCTGGTGCACCTGGTCTGGATTATCTGAACCAGCTCTAGGACCAGTTGGAGACAGTCCACGAATTTGCTAGGACCCACTAGACTAAGGCCGGGTCCCACCAGAAAAGAGGTTATGACCACCGATATCTGAGGTGACCTATTGCTCCTGAAGAACAGGTGTGGGTGTTTAACCCCCCTCACGAAAAGGGATTGTGTCCAAAACTTTCCAGGCTCTGGGATGGACCAGGTAGGGTCCTGGAGAGACTCTCTGAAGTAGTGTATGGGGTCAGAATGCCTGAAAGGAACAAGCTAATGGTGCTCCATCAGGATTGGCTGGCACCTTTAAAACCCAGGGGGGCACCAGAAATCCCCAACATCCCACCAATCCACTGGGCAACACCAGAACCAACAGTCCCATCTGTGAAGCCTTCCAGTAGACCTCAGTGCCTAAGACGTCCTTCACGCTGGCATCAGGATTTTATTGTGGACTGCGGGGGTGACAAGGACGACTGAACCCCTTTGGATGGGGGACGGCATTGACCTCCCAGGAGGCTCTGTGTCACTGCAGCTAAAATTAAACATTTAATTATGATTGAATTCATGTTGGATTTTAAAACAGTTCTTGTGTTTAATGTTGAGTTATAACTTTTGGTAACAGGTGTGTTTTATTAAAGTTTAAAGCAGGGGTTGGAGTTTGCCCACCACCTCTAACCGATGCTGCCTGCCATGTGAGTCCGGGTATCGGGACTAAAGGAGCGAGATGAAGTTGAGTATTGCTATTTTGTAGCGATCTCGTTACTTGAATGTATAACTCCACTAATATTAGAAGAAAAAGTGTTTTTATACATTGAGTGTGTCTGAGTGTCACAATATTAAACAACAAACATGTCGTTCAAATGTAAATTACTGTGCCATTATACACAAATAAACCTCTAAAGGAGTAACTTCTGTCTGCTAATATGTATAAAAGGAAAGGTAACTTTAAAGTAAAGTAATACATACAGACGATGATATCACAAATATGAAGATGAGGGCAGATGACAGAGGACTGCGACTGGTGAGCTTCCACGCACAGGACAACAGCCTTCCTG
>NW_024381329.1:0-6531 GCF_016835505.1 Polypterus senegalus
ACTGGGGTCTTATTTTATGGATAGGCAAACCCTGGTGCCCTGCTTTTCCTTCTTCATCCAGGCAAATATCTTGCAACCAGTAGACAGAATGTGCCCATATGACACCCAAACTTTCAGAAATCTACCTACTCCAAGAGTCCAGCAGCAACAGCCTTTAGTAGGACCTCAACTTTGATTTGGCCATAATCCAGGGATTGACCTAGTATCCCACCCAGAAGTCTGGTACCCTTCCGGAGATTTTCACAGACGGACATTTTCAAATACAAAACACAACTGTGTCCAAAATGTACATAAAATCCAATAGGCCAAAATCTCCTCTAGGTTTACATATATATATATATATTACACTTTCGATCAGAAAACTAGGCTAACTATCAAGGCCTGAACTGGAATCTACCATTCGAGAACAGAAGACACTTCGCTACAGAACTCGCAACGAAGGAAAAGAACTGAATCATTCATAGGTACTGTGCACTTATCTACTATATTGCATGATCATAAATGACAGCAAGGTCGCCGTACCTTAAGAAAATTTGAGAGCTGTGATATTATTAAAGGACGTCTTGGAAAAAGACATTTTGGATGATTGGATGAGCCTTTGCCTGAGTCATTGGAGCCTTGTTTCAAGAAAGTAATCTGCCTTGTTGGAATGTCCCTATTGTGACGAAATTGCTGTCAGGAAACGTCCAGTCATTTGATTCAACTGTTGTCATGGCAATGTCTAAACAGAGCTCAAGTGAGATTGGCAGTGATCTGAGTACAGACTCGAAGTCGAAAATATAATTAGAGATCTTAAAGATCACACAAGTCAGAAGAAAGATAAGCTTTTGTTGAATCCCATTTTTTGAGTTGAAGCTGCAGAACTTTGGTAATTTTGGAAAATGCAGCTACTGTATATATATATATATACTATTTTGTGGGTATGCCAGGGGCGACGACCCGGCCGGACACCTTGAAGGACCGGAAGTGGGCCTGCGCCCATCTGGGATCACGTGGGGGCCGCCATCCTGGTTGCTTTGGGGGACACAGGTAGAGGGCTTGGAAGCCCAACCCTGTAGGGACCCGTGGTCACTGCCAGGGGCACCCCAATTACTTGGGGACCCTGGACCTCAGCACTTCCGCCACACCAGGAAGTGCTGGGAAGAAAGGGACACCGGAGAGCTTCCGGGAGAACAGCCGGCATTTCGGGCACCCCAGGCCACCAGATGGAGCCCTCCTGCAGTATGGAGGTGCCCCAAAGACCAGCAGGGAATCATGGACAATGGAGTTTTCATCCACAGCCCTGCTGGATACCACAAGGGCACAAAGAGAGCTGCAGGGAGGAGAAAAGAATCATATGTGCCCTATAACCCGGAAGTGCATCATAGGCAGAGCGACGGCAGAAGTGACGTACATCCGGGGTGAAGAAAAGGACTTTTAATCTGACCCGAAGTGATAGAAGATCACACGGACTGGGGAATTGGAACACTTCTGGGTCAGGGACTATAAAAGGATTGTGGGAGCTCCCAGACGCCGAGCTGAGCTGGGTGGAAGGGTGGGAATGCATCTGGGAGTGTGGAGGACTTGTTTATTGTATTTGTGTTTAATTAAATGAGTATAGTAGAGAGGAGGATGCTTGGTGCACTGTTTGTGAAGAATAAAATCAATTATTGGATTTTTACCTGGTGTCCGGAGTCTTGGACAACGGTTCAAGGCAGCATAAGCCCCTATCTGTTACAATATATATATAAACTGCTCAAAAAAATTAAAGGAACACTTTGAAAATACATCCATCCATCCATCCATCCTCTTCCGCTTATCTGAGTCGGGTCGAGGGGGCAGCAGCTTGAGCAGAGAGGCCCAGACTTCCCTCCCTGGCCACTTCTTCCCAAACCCCTTCCGGGAGAATTCCCAAAGCGTTCCCAGGCCAGCTGGGAGACATAGTCCTCCAGCGAGTCCTGAGTCTCCCGGGCCTCCTCCCAGTTGGATATGCTCGGAACACCTCACCAGGGGGCGTCCAGGAGGCATCCTGATCAGATGCTCAAGACATCTCATCTAATTCCTCTCGATGCGGAGGAGCAGCGGCTCAAATCTGAGCCCCTCCCGAATAACTGAGCTTCTCACCCTATCTTTAAGGGAAAGCCCAGACACCCTGCCAAAGAAATTCATTTCAGCAGCTTGAATTTGCGATCTCATTCTTTCAGTCACTACCCATAGCTCATGACCATAGGTGAGGGTAGGAATGTAATCGACTGGTAATTGAGAGCATTGCCTTATGGCTCAGCTCCTTTTCACTACGACAGACCGATGCAGAGCCTGCATCACTGCGGATGCCGCACCGATCCGCCTGTCGATCTCACGGTCCATTCTTCCCTCACTGTGAACAAGACCCGAGATACTTGAACTCCTCCACTTGGGCAGGATCTCTCCCCCAACCCTAAGAGGGCACTTCACCCTTTTCCGGCTGAGGACCATGCTCTCGGATTTGGAGGTGCTGATTCTCATCCCAGCCGCTTCACACTCAGCTGCGAACCGATTCAGAGAGAGCTGAAGATCAGGGCCTAATGAAGCAAACAGGACAACATCATCTGCAAAAAGTAGTGACCCAATCCTGAGTCCACCAAGCCGGACCCCTAAACGCCTCTGGCTTAGAAATTCTGTCCATAAAAGTTATGAACAGAATCAGTGACAAAGTGCAGCACTGGCGGAGTCCAACTCTCACTGGAAACGGGCTCGACTTACTGCTGGCAATGCGGACCATGCTCTGACGCCAGTTGTACAGGGACCGAACAGCCCTTATCAGCAGGTCCGGTACCTCATACTCCTGGAGCACCCCCCACAGGATTCCCTGAGGGACACGGTCGAACACCTTTTCCAAGTCCACAAAACACATGTAGACTGGTTGGACAAACTCCCATGCGCCCTCCAGGATTCTGCTAAAGGTGTAGAGCTGGTCCACTGTTCTGCGACCAGGACGAAAACCACACTGTTCCTCCTGAATCCGAGGTTCAACTA
This sequence comes from Polypterus senegalus, assembly GCF_016835505.1. NCBI lineage: Eukaryota > Metazoa > Chordata > Cladistia > Polypteriformes > Polypteridae > Polypterus > Polypterus senegalus. The sequence continues at coordinate 2,995 of NW_024381329.1, forward strand.
TCTGATGGACCCTCTTTTCCAGAACCCTTGAATAGACATTTCCAGGGAGGCTGAGAACTGTGATCCCCCTGTAGTCTGCCAATCCAGAGGCACTGCCCCCGATGTCCATTCGATGTTGCAGAGACGTGTCAACCAAGACTGTCCTACAACATCCAGAGCCTTGAGGAACTCCGGGCATATCTCATCCACCCGGGGCCCTGCCACCGAGGAGTTTTTGACCACCTCGGTGACCTCAGCCCCAGAGATTGGGGAACCCACCACAGAGTCCCAGGCTCTGCTTCCTCATTAGAAGGCATGTTAGTGGGATTGAGGATGTCTTCAGTACTCCCCACCACCCACTAATGCCCGAGTCGAGTCAGCAGCGCACCATCCCCACCATATATGGTGTTGACACTGCACTGCTTCCCCCTCCTGAGACGCCGGATGGTGGACCAGAATCTCCTCTAAGCCATCCAAAGTTGTTCTCCATGGCCTGCCCAAGCCCCTCCCATGCCCGAATTATTGCCTCAGCAACCACCGAAGTCACATTCCGCTTGGCCTGTCGGTACCTATTAGCTGCCTCCAGAGTCCCACAGGACAAAAGGGCCCGTAGGACTCCTTCTTCAGCTGACGGCATCCCTCACCGCCGTGTCCACCAACAGGTTTGGGATGCGCCACGACAGGCATCAACTACCTTATGGCCACAACCCCGGCCAGCCGCCTCAACAATAGAGGCACGGAACCTGGCCCATTTGGACTCAATGTCCCCCACCTCCCTCTGGACGTGGTCAAAGTTCTGCCGGAGGTGGGAGTTGAAGCTACTTCTGACAGAGTACTCTGCCAGATGTTCCCAGCAGACCCTCACAACACGTTTGGGTCTACCAGGCCTAACCGGCACCCTCCCCCACCATTGAAGGCAACTTATCACCAGGTGGTGATCAGTTGACAGCTCTGCCCCTCTCTTCACTCGAGTGTCCAAGACATATGGCCGCAAGCCATACGACCCAACAACAAATTTGATCATCGAACTGAGGCCTTGGGTCTCCTGGTGCCAAGTGCACATATGAACACCCCTATGCTTGAACATGGTGTTCATTATAGACAATCCATGATGAGCACAGAAGTCCAATAACAAAACACCGCTTGGGTTCAGATCGGGGGGGCTGTTCCTCCCAATCACGCCCTTCCAGGTCTCACTTTCATTGCCCACGTGAGCATTGAAGTCCCCCAGCAGAACAAGGGAGTCCCCAGAAGGTACGCCCTCTAGCACCCCCTCCAGTGACTCCAAAAAGGGTGGATACTCCAAACTGCTGTTCGGCGCATACACACAAACAACAGTCAGGACCTTTCCCCTCACCCGAAGGCGGAGGGAGGCTACCCTCTTGTCCATGGCGGTAAACCCCATTGTACAGGCTCCAAGTTGGGGGGCAATAAGTATGCCTACACCCACTCAGCGCCTCTCACTGGTGGCAACTCCAGAGTGGTAGAGAGTCCAGCCCCTCTCAAGGAGATTGGTTCCAGAGTCCAAGCTGTGCATTGAGGTGAGTCTGACTATATCTAGCCGGAACCTCTCGACCTTGCGCAATAGCTCAGGCTCCTTTCCCTTTCAGAGAGGTGACATTCCATGTCCCAAGAGCCAGCTTCTGTAGCCGAGGATCGGACCGCCAAGGTCCCCGCCTTCGGCTACCACCAACTCACACTGCACCCAACCTCCTTGGCCCCTCCCATAGGTGGTGAGCCCACGGAAGGGGACCCACACCTCTTCAGGCTGTGCCCAGCCAAGCCCCATGGGTACAGGCCCAGCCACCAGGCACTGCCATCGAGCCCCACCTCAAGGCCTTCCTCCAGAGGGGCCCGTGACCACGCTCCGGGCAAGGGAAAACGCCATCCAAATTTTTTATCGTCAAGGTCTGTTGAACTGCTCTTTTTCTCATCCCCCACCTAGGACCAGTTTGCCTTGGGTGGTCCTACTAGGGGCATAAAGCCTGGACAACAGAGCTCCTAGGATCATTAGGACATGCAAACCCTTCCACCACAATAAGGTGACGGTTCAAGGAGGGGACTTTGAAAATACATCAGAACTCAATTGTTAAAAAAGTCCTGCTGGATATTTCTACTGATATGGATTGAGTAATGTGTTAGGAATGAAAAGATGGCACATCACTTGATGGGAATGATAATGATCAACCTATAGAGGGCTCAATTCAAAGGCACTCCAAAAATCAATGTGAACAATTGATGCGGCAGGCAAGCTTGTTCATTTTGCCAAAATGTCATTGCAGCAACTCCAAATCATATTCAGTAGTTTGTATGACCCTCACGTGGTTGTATGCATGACAGACAATGTCCTAATGAAACAACGGATGGTTTCCTGGTGATCTCCTCCCAGATCTGGACCAGGGCAACACTGTGCTTCTGGACAGTCTGAGGTGCAACCTGGCGGCGTTGGATGGATGGAAACATAATGTCTCATGATGATTGAGGTCAGGCGAGTGAGTGTGGAGGCCAGTCAATGGTTTGAATTCCTTCATCCTCTGCCGCCACATGAGGCTGGGCATTATCGTGCACCAGGAGGAACCCAGGACCCACTGCACTTGCATAGGGTCTGACAATGGGTACAAGGATTTCATCCTGATACCTAATGGCAGTCCAGCTGCCCTTGTCTAGCCCGTAGAGGTCATCGTCCCATATGCCTCCCCAGACTATCCACCAAAAAGGTCATGCTGAACGATGATACAGGCATCATAATGTTTACTGTGGCTTCTCTAGACCCTTTCACATCTGTCACATGTGCTCAGGGTGAGCCTGCTCTCATCTTTGAAAAGCACAGGGCACCAGTTCTGGTATTGTATGGCAAATGCCAATCGAGCTCAGTGGTGCTGGGTGGACAGTGAGCAGAGGGCCCACTAGAGGACGTCCGGGCACTCAGGCCACCATCATTAAGTCTGTTTCTGATTATTTGGTCAGAGACATTCCCCCAGTGGCCTGCCTGCTGGAGGTCATTTTGTAGGCTCTGGCAGTACTCATCCTGTTCCTCCTTGCCCAAAGGAGTAGATACCAGTCCTGCTGATGGGTTGTGGACCTTCTATGAGGGGCCTTTTGTCCAGCTCTCTTAGAGTAACTGCCTGTCTCCTGGAATCTCCTCCATGCCCTTGAGACTGTGCTGGGAGACACAGCAAACCTTTTGGCAATGGCACGTATTGATGTGCCTGCTGTCCTGGAAATGTTGGACTACCTGTGCTAACTCTGTAGGGTCAGGTATGACCTCATGCTACCAGTAGTGACACTGACCATAGCCAAATGCAAAATGAGTGACAAAACAGATGAGGAGGGAAAATGTCAGTGGCCTCTTCCACCTGTTAAACCATTCATTCCTGTTTTGAGGTTGTCTCATTGTTGCCCTCTAGTGCACCAAAGCAGCTGAAACTGATTAACAAGCCCTCTGCTACTTAACTGACCAGATCAATAGCCAGAAGTTTCATTGACTTGATGCTATACTCGATTAAAAGCGCCTCTTTAATTTTTAGGCAGTATCTTATATATAAGCTTGTTGGAAAT
>NW_024381330.1:0-8255 GCF_016835505.1 Polypterus senegalus
AGGTGTTTGATCTAGGAGGTAAAACGCATGCGCTCTGCCAGTTTGGATGGGGATGATGGGATCCCGGATGCTGTAAGCTTTTCCTTACTGTAAGTCACCTGACCATCATTGCATGGCTGGGAACTGAATCTTTATCCTGTACATTGTTAGCGACCCACCCGAACTTCAATTTATAACCAACATTATGGACGCTACTGTTGATTTGGCCATACCAGTTTGAGCGTCTGATCTTGGAGTTAAAGACGCAAGGTTACCCAGTATACAGAGCTGTAGACCGCCTTGCAACATCGAATGCTGTAAGCTTTATTCTAATAGTTGTACTCATCCTGGACATCAGTGTATCCTTTGAAATGCATCTTTTTCTTTCAATGGAGCGCTCCATCCGATCTTCAATATATAACCAGCATTATGTAGCGCAGTTTTGCTTACGCATACCAGGTAAAGCACCCGATGTGTTTGATCTAGAGGTAAAACCGCACCTCTGCACTGGCTTGGATGAGAGAGCTGCCTGGGATCCGGATGCTGTAAGTTTTCCTGTACTGTAGCTACTCACTGACCATCACTTGCATCTGGGAACTGATCTTTATCCTTACATTGTTGTAGCACCCGAACTTCAATTTATAACCAGCATTATGGAACGCTACTGTTGATTATGGCCATACCAGTTTGAAAACGTCTGATCTTGGAAGTTAAAAACGCAAGGTTGCCAGTATACGAGGCTGTTAGACCGCTTGCAGACATCCAGATGCTGTAAGCTTTATTTATTACTTTTGCTCATCCTGGACATCAGTGTATGCCTTTGAAATGCATCTTTTTCTTTCAATGGAGCGCTCCATCCGATCTTCAATATATAACCAGCATTATGGCGCAGCTTTTGATTACGCCATACCAGGTAAAGCACCCGATGTAGTTTGATCTGAGGTAAAACACGCATGCGCTCTGCCTGTGCTTGGATGTGAGTGCTGGGATCCCGGATGCTGTAAGCTTTTTCTGTTACTCACCTGACCATCAGCTATGCCTGGGAACTGCATCTTTATCCTTTCCATTGTTAGCGACCACCGAACTTCAATTTATAACCAGCATTATGGAACGCTACTGTTGATTATGCCATACCAGTTTGAAAGCGTCTGATCTTGGAAGTTAAAGCGCAAGGTTCGCCAGTATACGAGGCTGGTAGACCGCCTTGCAACATCGAATGCTGTAAGCTTTTATTCATTAATGTTGTGCTCATCCTGGACATCAGTGTATACCTTTGAAATGCATCTTTTTTCTTTCCAATGGGCGCTCGCCTGATCTTCAATATATAACCAGCATTATGAGCCCGTTTTCACGGCTAACAGATAAAAGCACCGATGTAGTTTGATCTAGAGTAAAACAGCGCTCTGCCTGTGCTTGGATGTGAGTGCATGGGATCCGATGCTGTAGTTTTTCTTAACTCAACTGACATCTTGCCTGGGAACTGTCTTTTTCTTGGCCACCGTTTAAGCGTCATCTTGATTAAGCGTTGCAGTATCGAGCTGTGAGCCACCATCATGCTACTTTTTCTTTTTCTCTCCTGGACATCAGTGTTCCTTTATCATCTTTTTTCAATGGCTCACCGATCTTCAATATATAACCAGCATTTGCGCGCTTGCTCACGGTAAGCCCGATGTAGTTTGATCTGGTAAACCAGCTCTGCCAGTCTTGGTGAGCGCCGATCGGTCTGTACTTTTCCTGTCTTAAGTCCCAACCATTTGCTGGCGGGAACTGAATCTATACATTGTTGGCACGAACTCAATTTATAACAGCATTTGAGCTACGTTATGTACCAGTTTAGCGTCGATCTTGGGTAAAGCAAGTTCGTATACGCGGTGACCCAACATCGAATGCTGGCTTTTATTCTTGTATCATCTGGACTAGTGACCTTTTATCTTTTTTCCAATGGGCGCTCCCGATCTAATTATAACGCATTTGCCAGTTGCTACACCAGGTAAGCCGGTGTAGAGGTAAAACACATGCGTCTGCTTGGTGACTGGATCCCCGGATGCTAAGCTTCCTTCTGTCCACCTGACCATCACATCTGGGAACTGATCTTTATCCTTCTTGTTACGACCCGAACTTCATTTATAACCAGCATTTGGAACGCTACGTTGATTATGGCCATACCAGTTTGAAAGCGTCTGATCTTGGAAGTTAAAGACGCAAGGTTCCAGTATCGAGCTGGTAGACCGCCTTGCAACATCGAATGCTGTAAGCTTTTATTCATTAATGTTGTACTCATCCTGGACATCAGTGTATACCTTTGAAATGCATCTTTTTTCTTTCCAATGGAAGCGCTCCGCCCCGATCTTCAATATATAACCAGCATTATGAGCGCCGTTTTGCTTACAGCAATACCGAGTAAAGCACCCGATGTAGTTTGATCTAGGAGGTAAAACACGCATGCGCTCTGCCTGTGCTTGGATGTGAGGTGCATGGGATCCCGGATGCTGTAGCTATTTTCCTGACTGTACAACTCAACCTGACCATCAGCGTATGCCTGGGAACTGCATCTTTATCCTTTCCATTGTTAGCGACCCACCCGAACTTCAATTTATAACCAGCATTATGGAGCGTACTGTTGATTATGGCCATACCAGTTTGAAATCGTCTGATCTTGGAAGTTAAAGACGCAAGGTTCGCCCAGTATGCGAGGCTGGTAGACCGCCTTGCAACATCGAATGCTTAAGCTTTTATTTATTACTTTTGTACTCATCCTGGACATCAGTGTATGCCTTTGAAATGCATCTTTTTTCTTTCAATGGAGCGCTCCATCCCATCTTCAATATATAACCAGCATTATGCGCAGCTTTGCTTCGCCATACCAGGTAAAGCACCCGATGTGTTGATCTAGAGGTAAAACACGCATGCGCTCTGCCAGGTCTTGGATGGGAGGCTGCCTGGGATCCCGGATGCTGTAGCTTTCCTGTACTGTAAGTCGCACCTGACCATCATGCATGGCTGGGAACTGAATCTTATCCTGTCATTGTTGCGACCACCGAACCAATTTATAACCAGCATTATGGAACGCTACTGTTGATTATGGCCATACCAGTTTAAGCGTCTGATCTTGGAGTTAAGACGCAAGGTTCGCCAGTATCGAGCTGGTAGACGCCTTGCAACATCGAATGCTGTAAGCTTTTATTCATTAATGTTGTACTCATCCTGGACATCAGTGTATACCTTTGAAATACATCTTTTTTTTCTTCCAATGGAAGCACTCGCGATCACTAATATATAACCAACATTATGAAGCGCCGTTTTTGTACAGCAATACCGATAAAAGCACCCGATGTAGTTTGATCTAGGGTAAAACACGCATGCGCTCTGCCTGTGCTTGGATGTGAGTGCATGGGATACCCGGATGCGTAAGCTATTTACACCTATACTGTACAACTCAACCTGACCATCAGCGTAACCCTGGGAACTGCATCTTTATCCTTTCCGTTTGACAGCCACGAACTTCAATTTAAAACCAGCGTTATGGGACAGTGCTGTTGATTATGGCCATACCAGTTTGAAAGCGTCTGATCTTGAGTTAAGGCGCAAAGTTCGCCCGGTATACGAGGCTGTTAGACCGCCTTGCAACGCCGAATGCTGTAAGCTTTTATTTATTACTTTTATTACTCATCCTGGACATCAGTGTATGCCTTTGAAATCATCTTTTTTCTTTCCAATGAAGCTCCATCCCCGATCTTCAATATACCTTAGCATTATGTAGCGCAGCTTTTGCTTACAGCCATACCAGGTAAAAGCACCCGATGTGGTTGATCAAAGGAGGTAAAACCACGCATGCGCTCTGCCCGGTGGATGGGAGGCTGCCTGGGATCCCCGGATACTGTAAGCTTTTTCCTGTACTGTAAATGCCACCTGACCATCATTGCATGGCTGAGGGCGAATCTTTATCCTGTACATTGTTGTGACCCACCCGAACTTCAATTTATAACCAACGTGTGGAACGCTACTGTTGATTATTGGCTGGTTTAAGCGTCTGATCTTGGAAGTTAAGACGCAAGGTTCATAAGTATATACGAGACTGGTAGACCGCCTTGCAACATCGAATGCTGTAGCTTTTATTCATTAATGTTGTACTCGTAGACTCAGTGTATACCTTTGATACATCTTTTTTACTTTCCAGTAGAGCGCTCGCCCCGTCTTCAATATATAACCAGCATTATGAAGCGCCGATTTTGCTTACGGCCATGCCAGGTAAAGCACCGGTGTAGTTTGATCTGGCGGGTAAAACACGCATGCGCTCTGCCTGTGCTTGGATGTGAGGTGCGCTAGGATACGGATGCTGTGGCTATTTTCCTGCTGTACAACTCAAGCCATCAGGCGTATGCCTGGGAACTGCCTTTATCACTGCATTGGCGACCCACGAACTTCAATTTAAAACCAGCATTATAGAACGGTACTGTTGATTAGTAGCATACCAGTTTGAAAGCGTCTGATCTTGGAAGTTAAAGACGCAAGGTTCGCCCAGTATACGAGGCTGATAGACCGCCTTGCAACATCAGATATAGCTTTTATTCATTAATGTTGTACTCATCCTGGACATCAGTGTATACCTTTGAAATACATCTTTTTCTTTCCAATGGAAGCGCTCGCCCCGATCTTCAATATATAACAGCATTGAGCGCCGTTTTTGCTTACAGCAATACCGGTAAGCGCAGTGGTCAAATTGGCCTGCATGCGCTCTGCCTGTGCTTGGATGGCAGGTGCATGGGATACCGGATGCTGTAAGATATTTTCCTATGCTGTTACAACTCAACCTGACCATCCAGCGTATGCCTGGGAACTGCATCTTTATCCCTTTCCATTGTTGGCGACCCACCCGAACTTCAATTTATAACCAGCATTATGGAACGCTACTGTTGATTGCTAAGCCATACCAGTTTGAAAGCGTCTGATCTTGGAAGTTGAACTTAAAGGTTAAGCCAGTATCTGAGGCTGTTAGACCGCCTTGCAACATGTCGAATACTATGACTTTTATTTATTACTTTTGTACTCATCCTGGACATCAGTGTGCCTTTGAAATGCATCTTTTTTTTCTTTCCAATGAGCGCTCCATCCCGATCTTCAATATATAACCAGCATTATGTAAGCGCAGCTTTTGCCTGACCATACCAGAGTAAAAGCACCCGATGTGGTTTGATCTAGGAAATTAAAACACGCATACCTTCTACCCCAGGTCTTGGATGGGAAGTACCTGGGATCCCCGGATGCTGTAGCTTTTTCCTGTATAAGTACGCCCACCTGACCATCATTGCATGGCTGGGGCTGATCTTTATCCTGTACATTGTTAGCGACCACGAACTTCAGTTATAACCAACATTATGGAACGCTACTGTTGATTATGGCCATACCAGTTTGAAAGCGTCTGATCTTGGAAGTTAAAGACACAAGGTTCGCCCAGTATACAGACTGGTAGACCGCCTTGCAATATCAGATACTGTAAGCTTTTTATTCATTAATTTGTGCACTCATCCTGGACATCAATTATGCCTTTGGAAATGCATCTTTTCTTTCCAATGGAAGCGCTCCATTCGATCTTCAATATATAACCAGCATTATGTGGCGCAGCTTTTGCTTAAGCCATACAGGTAAAGCACCCGATGTGGTTTGATCTAGGAGGTAAAACACATGCGCTCTGCCAGTTTTGGATGGGAGACGGCTGGGATCCCCGGATGCTGTAAAGCTTTTTCCTGTACTGTAAGTACGCCACCTGACCATTATTGCATGGCTGGGAAATGTGATCTTTTATCCTGTACATTGTTGTGACCACCCGAACTGGTTTATAACCAACGTTATGGTTGCTACTGCTGATTATGGCCTTACCAGTTTGAAAGCGTCTGATCTTGGAAGTTGAGCCTGAGTTCTCCAATTATACAGAACTAGTAGACCACTTGCAACATCAGATACTGTAAGCTTTTATTCGTGTCTGCCTCATCCTGGACATCAGTGTATACCTTTGATACATCTTTTTCTTTCCAATAGGAAGCGCTCGCCCCAGTCTTCAATATATAACCAGCATTATGCGACGCCGTTTTTGCTTACGGCAATACCAAGTAAAAGCACCCGATATGGTTTGATCTAGGAGGTAAAACACGCATGCGCTCTGCCTGTGCTTGGATGTGAGGAATTATAGGATACCCGGATGCTGTAAGATATTTTCCTATATGTACAACTCCAACCTGACCATCAGCATGCCTGGGAACTGCATCTTTATCCTTTCCATTGTTGGCGACCCACCCGAACTTCCAATTTACCCGCCAACATTGCTGGACACTACTGTTGATTATAAGCCTTACCAGTTTGAAAGCGTCTGATCTTGGAAGTTAAGACGCAAAGTTCAGTATACGAGCTGTTAGACCGCCTTGCAACATCAGATGCTGTAAGCTTTTGTTATTACTTTTGTACTTGTCCTGGACATCAGTGTATGCCTTTGAAAATTCATCTTTTTCTTTCCAATGGAAGCGCTCATCCCGATCTTTAATATATAACCAGCATTATGGCGGCTTTAGCCATACCAGGTAAAAAGCGCCCGATGGTTTGATCTAGGGTAAAACACGCATGCGCTCTGCCAGGTCTTGGATGGGAGGCTTGCCTGGGATCCCGGATGCTGTAAGCTTTTTCCTGTGTAATTGCCTGACCATCATTGCATGGCTGGGAACTGAATCACTATCCTGTACATTGTGCTTATTACCCCGAACTTCCAATTTATAACCAGCATTATGGAACGCTACTGTTGATTATAGCCATACCAGTTTGAAAGCGTCTGATCTTGAATTAAAGCGAAGTTCGCCGACGAGCTGTAGACGCCTAAGACTGTCACTGTAGCTTATTGTACTCGACTCTGACATCTTTCTTTGAAATGCACTTGTTCTTTCAATGACTCTCGTCTTATATACCACCATTATAACCAGCATTTGACGCTTTACAGCCATACCAGTTAAAGCCCTTTTTGAGTTAAAAACGACGCTCTGCCTTGCTTGGATGGAGAGTGCATGGGTCCGGATGCTGAAGCTTTTTCCTATGTACTCACCTGACCATCAGCTATGCCTGGGAACTCATTTTCTTTCCATTGTTAGCGCCCGACCCAACTTAATTTAACCAGCATTATGGACGCTACTGTTGAAGCATACCATGTTTGAAAGGGTTGATCTTGGAAAGCGCTAAGGTTGCCATAACGGACTGTGACGCTTATTCAATGCTGTAAGCTTTTATTTAATCGTTGTCTCTGGCATCGATGTTCCTTTGAATCATTTCCTTTCAATTAGCGCTTTCGCGATCTCAATATAACCACATTATGAAGCTTTGCTTGGAGTAAACCAGAGTAGCACCGATGTAGTTTGATTAGAGGTATGCGCATGCGTCTGCCTTCTTGGTGTGAGGCATGGGATCCCCGGATGCTGTAAGTCTTTTTCTTACGTATCCCCCTACTCATCAGCTAGCCTGGAACTGATCTTTATCCTTACCATTGTAGCACCCGAACTTCAATTTATAACCAGCATTATGGAACGCTTTACTGTGATTATGGCCATCGTTTGAAGCTCTGATCTTGGAAGTTAAAGCGCAAGTTGCCATATACAGGCTGTTAGACCGCCTTCAACATCAATGCTGTAAGCTTTTATTTATTAATTTGTACTCATCCTGGACATCAGTGTATACCTTTGAAATGCATCTTTTTCTTTCAATGGAAGCGCTCGCACCGATCTTCAATATATAACCAGCATTATGAAGCGCGTTTTGCTTACGCATACCAGGTAAAGCACCGTGTAGTTTGATCTAGTTAAAACCGCATGCGCTCTGCCTGTCTTGGATTGAGAGCTGCATGGGATCCCGGATCTGTAAGCTATTTTCCTATACTGTAAGACCAACTGACCATTGAGGTAATCCTGGGAACTGCATCTTTATCCTTTCCATTGTTGAGCTGACCCGACTTAATTTTCCAGCTTATGGACACTACTGTTGATTATGGCCATACCAGTTTGAGCGTCTATCTTGAGTTAAGCGACAGGTTCATATACGAGGCTGTAGACCGCCTTGCAACATCAGATCTGTAAGCTTTATTTATACTTGTACTCATCCTGGAATCAGGTGTACTGAAATCATTTCTTTAATGAGTACCATCTCATATATGCTATTACCTTTCTTCTCTTCCATAATGGAAGCGCTCTGCCCGATTCCGATCATTAACCTGCTTATAAAGCTGCTGCTGCTTTCGCCGACATTTA
>NW_024381331.1:0-7548 GCF_016835505.1 Polypterus senegalus
TGGGGACACTAACCCTCTTGGGAGGGGCTGTGTAACACCCGCAGCAAGCGCTGGAGTGACGCTCATGGGTAATTTATGTAAATAGTTTGTGGGGAATTTATGGGTAATTTATGTAAAGCTTATTGTTGTGTCAAATTAACTAAGTAACCTAATTGTCTTTCCTTTTGTAAGTGTTGTATGTGTTTGTGCTCAACCGGTGGGGTGGGTTGGGTTATCGCCGTCTGGGGTTGTGTAATGTAAATAGTCACCATCAATGAGAAAGATGGCTCTGTAAATGACCTTGACCATGGCTATACAATGAGTTTTAAGCTTTGTTTTACTGGCTATCTGTTAATAAAAAGATACAACAGGACAGAGCTGTATCATTGCTAAGATTCTATCTAAGCAATTATTGCCGAGACACTCGGAGTCGTGCGGTGTATGGGACACGAGTGCTCGTTATCTGAAGAGCTGGGTGCAGCTGCGTGTATAACGCTGGCAATCCGCCAGCCGACAGCTTGGGAGAAGTGCACGGCAGAGTTCGGCTCTAAAATCTTTAAAGACTCCACCACGGGTCGCTACAATATGCATAGCACTGGTTTGCATATGAACCATATTGATTTGCTTGTGTATATCACTGGTTCCATTACATTTGTTATTGGTTTGGAAATGGGAGGGGCAAGAAACAGGAACAGTAGAGTCCGTGGATAGTGATGAGCGGAGTGAAGGCTCACGAAGCATCAAAACGTTTGCAGCAGTTATGTCGGAAATCGTCTCGAAGTTTCGAAGCATTTGACACTCGCCTCTCTAGTGACCCCTCCTGGCCATTTTCATTAACATTACACTAACTCATGATCCACTTCAATGACGTCTGTTATAACTCTTATTGCTTTTATTTTTTCGCTGCTACAGACTGACAACGAAGAGAAGGGTTCGTCAGCAACTTCTAGTGTCTGATGTCTAAAAAATAGAAATAAATATTTATATTTTTATATAACTAACGCTGACAGGCAGAATGCGCTATACGATAACAAAAGTTAAAATAAGACGCCTCACTCATGGATTCCCGGCTCTTTCAATTAGTATTTACTTTTGCACTGTATCATTATAATCGCTCCTGTTATTAGTATTACAATTAACCTTCATCTTTTCTTGAGATCACATTTAATAGCCTGAAATGTTTTCTTTGTTCTGACGTAATTAAAACGGAGTAGACGGAACATAAAGGTTTATCCCTGTACTTTTCCATGATATAGGTAAGCACATTTGAGAAAGAAAAGGTGAAATCCTTAAATCATAGTTGTTATTATTCGATCAAGTATTGAAATATTTCATTTATTAATACTTTACAATATTTTGTGGAGCACGAAAGTAACGAGTTTGCTACAAAGCAATAACGCCGTCAATGGCTCAACTAAGGTGGTTGCTTTTCAAATTCTGAGCGTAATGCTAGCCTGAGTTCGATCTGACTTAAAGACTCATCAAAATTAACAATAATAAACACAATATTAGAAGTGAATTCTTTATAACCAATTTAAACTAAATAATTTTGAGAGATACTGTAGAAGGATCGCATAATCTATTCGGGAATCATCCACACTCAAAATCGCCATCAAAATGCGATGTCTAATTGCGGACGGCAGCTCACGTATTTACATTAATCCATTTCTATTCATTGCCATTTGACGTCCATGAATCCCTCCATTGAATAAGGTGATAACAAACCCACTGTGGTAGATCAGGTTGAATTTGCTCTGCTGCACCAAACATTCAAAGGTGTCATTTTCGACTTCAGCCTATCATAAATTAAATTTGCGCAAGTTAATCGAAAATTTAAACTTTGCTGTCAATCACCGTTTTATTCAACAAATCGCCAATCGGTGTTATTTGCCATTCATTGGCCACTTTAGCCAATTGCCTTTTGGATACGTAAAAAGAAAGGTGGGAGTAATTTCTAAAGGTGGACGTGTAAGATAAAGTGACTGTAAGAGACGGAGTGTATATTCATAAAATACCTCTGCGACGATAGTCTACTAGTGTCAATATCTTACACTATAACACTTTGTCGAGTGCATTCTTAAGACTGCAGTGTATTTTTTTTTTACCACAGTCATTTATGAAGTAGCGGTTCTGAAAAAATAATGACAATAAAAGTTTGCATATGAGATATTTATCGTTACTGAACAACGTCTGAAGAAAATTTAAATGAACATAACAATACAAATTTGTGTCCGCCTAATTTTAATGGATTGACGTGCACTTAAGTGTGGGCTCTACTTTATTAAGTCAGTCAGATTAAAACAAATGTTTGACTGTTGTTGTTTACTCGAATGTCCAAATGAAATAGCCGCCTACATTTGACGGGTCACCTTAAAGACGGGCTATAAATGTATTACAATTTTAAACGTTTAATAAACCGTCAGAGTTCCTAATATTCCAATGTCCTCCCTTCTACCCACAGATCAGCCTCAGTTCTTTGTTTGCTGATGTCTGTCAGATATTCTGCGCTCTTCATGTCTGTCCTCAACACACCAGCAGCTCTAGTGAGTTTCTTGCCTGTGGATCTCGTATTTAAGTTTGTTTTTTAGTTGTATTATGATTTCAGATTATTACAAATCACATACTTGACACTCTCACGTTCAGATATCAGGGAATAAAAAAACGTTAAGAAAGCTGGAAATAAAATTGTGACTTTAAAGAATCCATTGGCTGTCTCTATGTTATCAGTGTTAAATGTAAGAAACACAGTTATCATAGTACTAATAGTCACTTTTCAATTATTAATTTTATAATGAAGTTTATAGGTTAAACGATCTGTGAACAGCAAACATTGTGCCTTAAAAAGAGTAATAATTTTGCACTTTTTGTGACTGTGAACCCGTTAATCAGGGTATTCAATTATTTGACTTAATAGGATCTTTATTATTGGGATTTTAAATACCTCTTTAGTGTCTCTGAGACTGGAGGAGGCCAGGAGTCCAACTGTACAGCTGGCACCGATGGGCATCAGCATCACGACTGGTAACAAGACAGAGATGGCAGATAGTTCAGCTGGACATAATCCTATATGAGTATCCAAGCAAATAGCATATTAAGAGCACACAGAGTCTGTCTACTCCAGTATGGCCCTGACATAACAACCTGTACAGCTGTAAACGACTCCACTTTACTGGTCATTTTAGCACATTTTAGTCTGTCAAGTCATAGCCATTAAATAATTCAATCTGAACAGCTGGAAATTTATTTTGGCAATATTTCTGGTAAGGCATTTTTATATTGTTGTTTCTCATTGGTTTATACTGAAAATCTGGTTTACATCAATGTAGTTTTCAATAGTATGTATTATATATATAGTATACATATAAAAAAAAATTAAAGGAACTCTTTGAAAGCACATGAGATCTTAATGGGAAAAAAAATCTTGCTGGCTGTCTCTACTGCTATGGACTGATGTGTTAGGAACAAAAGGATGGCACATCATTTGTTGGAAATGAAAATGATGAACCTACAAAGGGCTGAATTCAAAGACGACCCAAAAATCAAAGATAAAAAATGATGCGGCAGGCAGGCGAGTCCATCCTCCTCAAGTCTGTTTGTGATTGTTTGGTCAGAGACATTCACACCACTGTCCTGCCTGCTGGTGGTCATTTTATGCACTCTGGCAGTGCTCATCTTATTCCTCTTTGGCCAAAGGAGCAGAAACCGGTAAGTCCTGCTGATGGGTTAAGGACCATCTACGAGGGGCCCTGTCCAGTTCTTCTGAAGTAACTGCCTGTCTGTCTCCTGGAATCTCCTCCACGCCCTTGAGACTGTGCTGGGAGACACAGCAAACCTTCTGGCAATGGCATGTGTTGATGAGCCATCCTGGAGAAGTTGGACTACTTGTGCCAGCTCTGTAGGGTCCAGCTATGGCCTCATGCCAACCAGTAGCGACACTGACCAAAGCCAAATGCAATACGAGTGACAAAACAGATGAGGAGGGAAAAATGTCAGTGGCATCCCTCCACCTGTTAAACCGTGCATTCCTGTTTTGGGGGTCGTCTCATTGTTACCCCAAGTAGTGCACCAAAGCAGCTGAAACTGATGAACAAACCTCTCTGCTACTTCACTGACCAGATCAATAGCCCACAAGTGTCACTGATGTGATGCTGTACTCTCATTAAAAAGAGTTCCTTTCATTTTTTGAGAATAGATAGATAGATAGATAGATAGATAGATAGATAGATAGATAGATAGATAGATGTGAAAGGCACTATATGATAGATAGATAGATAGATAGATAGATAGATAGATAGATAGATAGATAGATAGATAGATACTTTATTAATCCCAAGGGGAAATTCACATAATCCAGCTATAATGTCAATACCTTAGAACACCAAGGTCCTAGCTGTGAGTCGTGGTTTTAGAATACTGATCTTCAAAAGTTTTGACTATTTATCAGGCGTATACAATCCTTTTCTTTTAATTTTGTTCCCTGTATTTTAAGTTAAAAAATGCAAGTGTTATTGAAAATGTGACTCCTAATAAAAGATAAGTAAGAAACATATTATTCTAGAGTATGTTTGTAAGTGAACAGCAAAGCCTTGATCAGGATGCTCAGTTTCCAAACTTTGTTATCTTGTGGGATTTAAAGGTACTGTAATAGCAAAGTGCACACCATTTGTAACCATGTGGATTCAAGTGGAGGCTCTGGTCATATCTTTCAGTTCTAACAGTGTTAATACGTAAGGTGATTGGACCAGCACCACTTAAACAGAACACTCAGTATTATCACTACCAAAAACAAGATTTTATTAATAATTATTCAATATAAATTGTGCAACAATTTCAAGAAATATTTACAATTATCAATGATTGGTCAGTTGAATTGAAAGAAAGAATGCACAAAGATTACATTTAACAAACAGACTGATCAAGGAATATACTGAAGTATTGAAACTCCAGCATGCCCGCTTCTATATATTATATATAAATAAAACAACAATATAAAATACATAACAACTGTACAAAGCAGTTATAAAAATTAAAGAAAAAATCCAGATGACATCAATTGTCTAAAAACAAACACGCAATTTCAAATATACAGAACTTAATCAACAGTCTTTAACAATAACACCAAGTGTCCTTTATTATTTACATTAATAGTTACATTAAATATATACAACTCTATTATGCACCGTCATTTTAACACAGAAATAAAAAAGGCAAAAGAGAAGTAAAGAAAGAGACACATTTATTTGACTCGGGTTGAGATGTAATCCCGAGTTTTAATGCCTCAGTGGTGCTTTCCTTGTGCTTCCAACTGTTGTACAACAAGTACGTCAAACTCTTCCATCTCACTAATAAAAAAAAAGAAATTCAACCACACAAATGAACAAATTCTAATCATACCAACCAGAAACACTTGCACATTTGTCATTTGAAACCACAATTCTTGACCTTGTAAAGTTTAGAATAAATGCAACATATGGCATACTTCTAAATGTAATTTTACCAATACTAAAAATGTATTAAAGTATAGTTTAAATGTCACTTTAAACATATATATTCACATTTATATATATTTAGTTTATATTCTTGTCTAAATTCATAACAACTGTAGGGTATTCTGTTTAACACAATGGCGCTGAAAAGAAAAAGAAAGGACTGTTTATTTTCCACATGACGTACCACTCACCGTCTGCTGGTCCATCCATGAACAGATTTTCTGCCTCTGGAAGAGAAATCCTCTCAACTGTCTGTATAACGTTAATAAGAGCCTTTCAAAAACACAGAAAAAGAGAGGATGTTACTCATAGACACACTTTCTGTACTCATTAGAGATTTACTGAAGGCTAATTAACCTCTGGCATCAGCACATCCAGAATGATGTGAACTCTGTCAATCCTCTCAAAAGTGCCTACAGTTCGTGACAGCACTTCATCCAAAAAGTTGTAGAGGCCATCTATCAGCTCCTCATCTTCTATATTAGTCATTACCCGGTGACCTTTAGGATTTTCATAATTTTTTAACCATTTGGACGATACCTTACGAGATACAACAGCCTGTTGGACAAGAAAATACAAGTATTTGGCACTATAAAGTCATCTTAGCTCTTTGCTGCCAGATAGATTACAATACCAAAGTTTTACTTGTCATCTGAACTAAGTTACCAGTAAGTGATCATCTGCTCCATGGTCCTTTATTTTGAGCTCTAACAGTTTTTCATGTTGAGTCCTCCTGTAGGCCCTGCTGATCTCTGCAGCTGCAAAAACCTGAGCCACTTGTTCTTCAGTCAGCTGCCCTTCTGCAGCCACACAGCCAGCCTGCTCTCCTACACTGTGGACACACAAATAAATACATCAGACTGTCACATGTAGTATTTGTCTTATGCAAGCTGCCTGGTTTTGGTCTGAACACTTGTGTTTCCTCGGAAAAGTGGACACATTGGAAGACAGTTGAAACTGTGAGGATTACTCTGTGGATCACTACACAAACTCGTGTTGGATGTGATCTCAATAGCTTTTCTGAATACATCCATTACTTCAGAGTATTAAGATTGCTCCAGTCAGGACACTGGCTAAAGTAATATGCAAGTCACAGAAAAGCTTTGAAGATATTTTTATTCTAATCATCAAAATAACCAATCTAACACTCCCCATGTGACAATGGGTCCCAAAGCTTATGACAATCCTTCATACCATGTTCAATTTGAAGGTTTTTACTCAAGTTGAACCAAGTATCAAACCACAGTGGTAGACTAAATTCTACATTAATACCTTGGTGTGGCTGTATCAGTATATTCCTCAACGAGTTCACTGCTGCCATGATCTTCTTGGTCCTGACTTTTAGACATTAAAATATTGATGTTATTCATTTAACAGAAAAAAAAAAAGAGTGCCAGTAAAAGTTTACCTGTATATACCAAAACACACACTGGTGTATTTAAAGTAACACTATATGACCTCATTTAAACATTAAACAAATTTAAAATTCCAAGCTTATTTAAACTGTTTTCCCCCGGTAGGATATGAGGTGTCACCTTTGATTGTCCACGCATCCCAAAAAGGAGCATCTCCAAAAGCAGGGTACCCGCACTGGCACTCAGCAATGGTACACTCAGAACAAGTACCAATATCTGTAAAGGCACAGGTCATTTGGCACCCACTAAACCAGACCATTGGACATGGCCACATAAAATTATGGGATAAATTGATAACAAAACAAAAAGGAAACACTGAATATTTACCACCCATACGAGCTGTTCTCCTGAACAACCAAACACCATCACTTTCTAATGGCAGGCATGTCAATCTAAAATAAAAAAAGGATATATCAGTGAATGCCATGGTTAAAAGAATGCCACATATGAAGAAAGAAATGTACATATCAGCATCTTTAAAGGACTTACAGCAGTAAAGTCAAAGGGTTCCTCCATGGTCAGATAAATAAAGTGCATACTAACAGAGGACAAGAGAAAAAGTACTGAAATCACAGACAATCTAAACACAAATGAAAGGTTACATAAAGCCTATAATTAATAATTAAATACCATCAACATGTAAATTCCACAGTCTACTGAACCAT
>NW_024381332.1:0-8070 GCF_016835505.1 Polypterus senegalus
CAAACCTGAGCGAAGCAAGCAGAGGGCAGAGCCCCCTAGTGTTTTAAGATTATATATGAACTATGTTCAAACATTCATGCCCCTTAATATATTCCTTTATATTTCAAAATACATTGTGTATATGACATGCAATAGGCCGTGTGTGTTCTCTTTGTGTTTCTGAAAATTCACTTTTGTTTTTTCCCAGAAAAAAATTAAACACAAGCTTCTCGATGAATTCAATGTATTGGAGTCAGCTCATGTAGGATGTGATGTACTCCACGCTAAAACATGTCATGCATTGTGTAACTTGTTATATTTTGTGCTGCCCTTGTATCCTCACACATGTCTCCCAACTCTGCTCTGGTGCTCGTATTCTTGAGCTCACCTGGCTGGATGGAGATGCAGCCTGCAGACACAATACACCTGACCAGGGACTACAGATTCTGATTTCACCCATGACTGACTGCTACTGTGCTACACTTCTCCTATTTGAAGAAGTCTCCTCTGTTCTCTTTAACCCCAGATGGCAAAACTAGTCAAATACTAACGCAAGCAAGCAGGGCAGGCAATACACTTTTTTCCAGTCATTAAAGATTTTAATATTTTTAAATGTTCCTAATGTGCCAAAAAAGGAAAAGCAAATGAAAAGGTAATTGGGTGCGCAAATCAGAGATACAAACTGGCTATTTGAGGAGCTGTCACAGATGATGCAGGCTGTCACAACTGAATGTGCGATGCTTTTCAGTCTCTTAATGGATGTGTGGCTCTGTTTGTTCTGTCTGTAATTCCTTCCTGTTTCTTTTTTTTCAATTCAGCACATGACAGAATGCTTTCACGTTAAGCTGATACCTTTTTAAAGCTTGTCAGGGCCAAGGTGAGCACCCCTAGCCCCTCTCTGTCTAATGTCATTTTGACAGACCGTATTAGTGCCCGTCCATGAGGTGAGCATGAACAAAGATAACCAGCTGTTCAAAAGCACAACTTTTACACATGTGGAAAGTGCAGTAAATGACGATTCCAACTTGACCTTTCCTAAAAAGTATAATTGCACTTTTTAAAGTTTTCACCTTCTAAATTGTACTTGTCTGCAGAAGGTGTCTGCCTGCATTTCTGACTGAAGAAAAAATCCCCTCTGTGTCAAACAGCCCTCTGTCTGTAGCAGCCACACATTCTCCTTCTATGTGAAGACGCGCTGCTCCATGGAAAGAATGCTTACAAATAAAGTAACTGATAGCATAAAAAATGAAATTGTTTATTATTTTTTGGGAAATTTAAAGAACTTGATATACAGCATAATAAAATCCCTTTACACTCTGTCATATTTGATCTTTTAAAAATTTTGTTCTCTCCTTGTGTGTTGCATCAATGCTACCAAGACAAATTCCTTCTCCACATTAGTGCACTTGGCCAATAAAGAGAATTCTCTGAAGGGAGACACTTTCAACTTCTTCATTACTGGAGCGGATTGTGTAACCTGCAACTTGTCTGCCTGTGGTTAGGAGAAAGGAAGAGACGTTAGGGGAATAAATTAAATAAAGCTCAGTGCAAACTGGAGAAACCTGAGATGAGAACTGACACCAGAGAGCAAAGTCAAGGAATTTAACCACAAAATGAATTCAACTGTGTGTATTTATATAATGGCATTTCACCTGAACAGACATCACAATCAGGAAATACGATGAACTGAATCAAATTTAGGATCTGAGTGGACAGTCGCAGTATTGTCTGGGTGTAGTGACAAACTTGACACAAAGAACTATCACGTGTTTGAATTCAACATGCTGAGGTTTATCTAAACACACGGATATCAAGCATCAGGTCTTTGTTAATGATCACTGAAAAACACTTATGGTCAAATCCTCACTAAAGCATTCATTACAAAGAAATAAATATCAAAAGATACAAATGAACATACACATCTGTATTGTGTCGTTATATTTTTAAATGTCTTAACAAGATAACTGAACACTTTCTGTGTATGAAGCAGCAGAAGCCATTGTTCTCTACAAGAATCAGCAGCCATTTGACAAATGACAAAGAAAGAAAGGCTGAAGATTTTGTGATGTGCCTCTCAAAAGGAATAAATGTAGACTAACGCAATATTTATCTGAGCATAAATAAAAAGAACAAAAGTCTGAAAGAAACAGCAGGGCTAAAAAGTAAAGAAGTTCAGTACAAGCTGAAGAAACACAAGAGGGGAACTTGACATCAGAGAGAAAAGGAAAGTTAAATGTGACAGTAGCCGTGATTATCTGTAATGGCATTTCATGACAATACACATCAATATGTCATTATCAAGAAATGAGATGCACTCAATTAAATTTATTAATGTCCAAAATTAGAATGTTCAGTCGATAGTCAAATCAATGCCTGAGATTAATAAAATACAACTATGAGTTAATTTAAAACATCAACTCCCTAACTTAATAACATTGTTGTGATGACAAATTCTAATATTGGCTATCCAAGTTCAGTAATCTTTCATTGATTTTCTTTTTGTGTCTTCTTCATCCATTTATTTCCTAAGCCCTTGTTTTAAGTCCGACTCTGTCCAGGCAGCACTGGGCACTGTGTAGTAACCCAGCGTGAGCAGCTAGTGCCATGACCAGTGTCTTTATTGGGGGACATTAACTTAGTGGAATATTGATTCGATATCTACCAATAATGCCACTTGCTCCTCTCTAAATCTTGCAAGGACACCAATGAGTTTGTTACTTAAGTCAGGACCTTTCAGTAGTTATTCACTGAGCAGCTGCTGCTAATTGTTTAATCAGTACGGTATAAACACCAATAATTTAATTACAATTACTACTTTAGATGAACAATGTATGAAAACTACAGTATAAAAACAGATTATAAATTAAATAAAAAATACACACAGAGCGGCGGTAACAAAAATAACTTAGATTCTGTTCCAAATATCAATAATGCACATAGTATTCAGCTCTACCCCTCTACTCACCGTGACTCCATCCACCTGCCTGGAAATGCCCGTCAAGTCGTGCCTCGTATCGGCTAGGAGGAGGTCAGGGACCCCCACGCAGGAAACGCCAAGGCAGGCCAATCCTACATTTACCGAAGCTGGACCCGACCCAGCCGGAATCGGCTCCACCACGGGACTCTGGACGATCCTGCATGAGGAACCGTCTGCCGTCAAAACTGTGGACGAAAACTCAGACCCGACAGCAGGTGCGGTTATAAAGCAGCTTTATTTTTCAGAGTCACGGTGAGAAGAGTTTCAGAAAAGCAGAAATAAAATGTACATGACAGCGTCAGGGCTCTTCTGAACCCCGTCTGTTGGGTGGGGTCCCGTTTTATACCCCTAGAATGCGTGATTTAATATCATTATAAAATGCAACAGTCACCATATTTATTATACACAATCTTTGAGCCCCTTAAATGTTCCTTGTAAAACTTGATTTCTTGGCTCCTTTTATTATGGCGTTCAGATGTAAGCTAAGGGAAAATGTGATAAGGCAGACTCATGTGTGGAATGCTCAGACCTTGAGTCCTTTGCACAAATATTTTTCTGTTTGCTAAAACAAAGCATGCTATTACATGGTTTTGTAAAGCTTACTTCTCAGACATGAATTAGTACAAAGGGACGAAGAGAACATTCAGTTTCCACACACATTTAAACCCTGAAAACCTTAAAATAATGTTGCATCTAATCCTAATGCAAAGTTCTTAATACAATAATATATACATATGTTCCATCCTTCTTAATCAATTACAATTACACAAAAAATTAATTCTTCATGAAAACAATTGTTATCAAACAAATGGTGCATTTTATTTTTATCAAGAGACTTCTGCTTTACACTTTATAGCAATAGATTTAAACATTTTGTCCCGAGTGTCTCTATTCTAAAAACACTTGACTATCCCTCAAGTTTACTTCCATTCTTCATACTTAACAAATTTCCCTTTATATTAAACTCTATATTATTCATTTTATTATTAAAATCAGTAACCCAGAAAGCTGAGCTTGGACTGACTTAACTGGTAATGCTGCAAGTGCTAATAATCATGTTAAATTTTGATTAACAGTACAAATTATATATTTTTTTCTTCTCCAATTATCAATAGACTCAGATGTACTAGAAACATCTATCTAAAGTGTTTAGTCTTTACTCTAAGTGCTGACCATGTTATGCTAATAACATTTTCTAAACTTGCTCAGTTATATTACCCCAATTGCTATACAAATTAAACTCAAAAGAATTTAAGTAATAATTGTGCATTATTTACATTAATAAAATAGTTCCAAATATTCAATAAACACATATTTCTTATGAAGAGGAGCTGATTTGCCTTTCAGTGTTTGTAGATAATTAACCTTTCCTCCTATACCATCCATAACTCCATGATTCAAATATTCCTTGAAAGATGTTGCTGCAGAAAAATAGAGATTAGTTTGTGGTTTTGACTCCTAGGGCAAGAAGAATTCAAGTACTTGGTCAAAAACTGCCATAAAATTCCAAATGAGTGGATCAAATGTAAGGCAAACCAAGAACAGTTAAAATGGGCTCCGGCAAAGTACACAGATCTCTACACAGTAAGTGTGAATCAGGTCCTGAGGTCCAATACCCCAAAACAAAGGATATCAATATCCTGGAAATCTTGACCAAATGAATGAGGTTCTGGTCTGTGGTTTAGCGGGTCTGTGGCGCAGAACGGATGGGCAGTTATTTCAATAAACAGTCACCGCACTTGCGGTTTAATGAGGGGGTGTGGTAGTGTTTCGGGAGTGGTTCCTGGGTGTGATACAGGCATGGGTGTTTCTGTGCTGAAGTGCACAGGAGCGACTAATTGCCACACCTGTGTCACATCCTCGTTATATATAGGAGGAGTGTGAGTGTGGAGGGGAGAAAAGAAAGAAAGAAAGAAAGAAAGAAAGAAAGAAAGAAAGAAAGAAAGAAAGACGGAAAATGGAGGTTAGTGGAAAGAAGAGGAAGGCTGGAAGCCGTAGGCACCAGTGCAGGAGAATGCAAGCAACTGGGAGGACAGCCCCTGAGGAGGAGTGTTAAGCCAACACTTGGTAGGGGCAGCAGGATTCAGTCACTCCATCTGAGTAATCTCAGGAGCTGGAGTGTCACAGAAGGTGATTCGCAGAAGGCAGCGAGAGTTGAGCCCCAGGGTGAGCGTCCTGGCCATTGGGGGAACCTGAGTCTTGGTCTGCCGGGAGTAGTCAGTAGCCAGGGGAAGGTAAAGGGCAGGAAAAGGTCACCTGGGGCTGCAGGTAAGGCAACTCCCCTGTTGCAAAAGCCGATGGGAGAAGCAGGGGAGCAACCAGGTAGAACGAAGAAGTCACTGGGGGTCTACAATGGAAAATGGCTTCCAGCCATTGTTTTTAACCTTGTACTAATTGGCTTTATTTATGTGGATTATTTTAACCTCCACTTGTTATTTTTATGATTTATTTATTTATTTACTTTCTTTGTGGACACTGTTTTGATTTTGTTTAGTTTGAGTATTTGTAATGAAAGCACTGTTGCACTTTTGCACCATCCCCTTGCTCAGTTTGATTTGTCCTCATTGCACAGCTCATCCAGTTACATTACCGACAGTGTTGGGTTCAAGGGCTCTCGAATCTCCGAGAGGGAACTTGGAGCAGGACTCGCACCATCACATAGACTGGATTCCATGCATGCTGCCCTCTATGATTCTGGACCCACAATGATCTTTTGGAATCAATGGTCACCTGCACAGTTGTGCTGTTAGCAGCATGAACCCGTGATGCCTTGGCCTGGAATTTGTGAGTATGTTGTCCAGTAATCAATTGGTCAATAGACTGGTAGTTCATGGCTTGATCTCCCTGCTAGTATGGCTTGCTTTTCCTTGGACTCAGATGATTTGTTTGTCAGCAGACATTAGCACAGCTCACTCTCCAGGTTCAAATTCAAGTGCTGTCATAAAAAATATGCTAGAAGAAGCAGCTTTCACCTGCAGGTGGGAAGACTTCAAAGTTTTGTTCCGTATTAGTCATGATACTTCATCTGTAACTTTTAAGAGTTAATTATGGATTCAAAAAATAGTGTCTCATTAGCTGTTAGGCCTGTTTCATCAGGGGTACCCCTTATCAAAAATAACACTAGCAATAAATCAGATGGTCATTTTATTCAGTCTCTGTCTCTTGGCCAATTTGTTTTTAATGGTCAAAAATCAATTCTGCTCTGCTGGCCAGGGAGGACAGAAAAAACAGAAAAAAAAACCCAGATGGCTGGAGAAAAAAACTAAATCTGCAGGGGTTTCAGGCCACGAGACCACCCAGCCCCCTCTAGGCATTCTACCTCACATAAATGACCTCAGTCAGTCATTATGGGTTTCAGGCTTCACATGGAAGAATTAGATGATGATGGTCATGTGGACCTCTGGCCTTCAATCCGTCAGTGTAAGGACTGCACTGTGCTTTGATCAGGTGGTGGTGGCACAGATCGCCACCAGAGAAAAATAGAACAAAACAGCAGAGAAAGTAGGGGTTAATACAAATTGAAAAAATAGGTAAAAAAAGTAATGAAATGCATATACAGAATATCAGGTTTAAACTAAAATGGAGCTATGAGAAAGCCATGTTAAAATAATGAGCTTTTAGCGGTTTAAGTGCGCCACCGTATTAGCCTGGTGAATTTCTATCAATGAACTATTCCAGATTTTAGGTGTATAACAGCAGAAGGCCGCCTCACCACTTCTTTTAAGTTTAGCTCTTGGAATAATAAGCAGACACTCATTTGAAGATCTAAGGTTACAATTTGGAGTGTAAGGCGAAAGGCATTCTGAAATATAAGATGGAGCAGATTATTTAAAGCTTTGTAAACCATAAGCAGTATTTTAAAGTCAATTCTAAATGACACAGGTAACCAGTGTAGTGACATCAGAACTGGAGAAATGTTCTTGGATTTTCTTTTCCTAGTTAAGATTCTGGCAGCTGCATTCTGCACTCGTAATCGATTGACTTTTTTGGATGGTCCTGAGAGGAGTGCGTTACAGTAATCTAGTCGACTGAAAACAAAAGCGTGAACTAATTTTTCAGCATCTTGAAAATTTATAAGAGGTCTAACTTTTACTATATTTCTTAAGTGAAAAAATGCTGTCCTATGTAATCTGATTAATATGTGATTTAAAATTCAGCTCAGAGTCAATATTTACCCCTAAATTCTTTACCTCCATCTTGACTTTTAGGCCTAATGGATCAAGTTTATTTCTAATACCTTCATTATATCTATTTTTGCCAATAACTAAGATTTCTGTTTTCTTCTTATTTAGTTTGAGAAAATTACTACTCATTCATTCAGAAACACAAGTAAGACATTGAGTTAGTGAATCAAGAGAGTCAGGGTTGTCAGGCGCTATTTATAAGTACAGTCGTGTGTCGTCAGCATAGCTGTGATAGCTTATGCCTTGTTAAGTTATGCCTTGAAATAATCTGACCTCATGGAAGCATGTAAATCGAAAAGAGCAGCGGACCAAAGATAGAGCCTTGTGGAACACCATATAGAATATCATGTGTCATTGAAGTATAATTACTACAACTAACAACAAATTTTCAGCCTGCCAAGACTCAAACCAATTTAAGACACTGCCAGAGAGGGCCACCAATTGACTAAGGTGAATAATAAGAACACCGTGTGTAAGCACAATGCAGAAGCTTCCACTCATTGTATCCATTATGTTAAAAATTGGATCACTCAATCAAATGGATCCTCTAGCTGTATCTAGTTTTCTATTGTTGTGGACCCTACTCAGTGAAAAGCATATTCATTATAAAAAGTAAATCATCACAATATAAGAGAGAGTCAATCTTAATATATATATATATATATATATATATATATATATATATATATATATATATATATGTTACTAGCAGGATCAACCAGGTAAGGCCGGCAAGGCAGTCGGAACGCGCCTCTGATGGATGCCGGCAGGGACTATCGAGATTCACCCCACCCGACAACCCTCCATCTTAGGGCATGAGGGAAGGGGGGGGGGATTTTCTGTGAGGCTGCCGTCGTCACATTGTTGGACTTCCTGAGACCATCCCCATCACGAAGGTAAAGGCAGAGCCCAGGCACCCTGCAGGGATGG
>NW_024381333.1:0-12624 GCF_016835505.1 Polypterus senegalus
CCAGGGGGCATATGGCTCCCTTAACCCCGACACAGACAAGCAGAGATACAAGGCTTGCCAGACAACACATCTTTATTCAAGTGGGGATGTACTTTTCTATTGCTCTGCACTACACAGTACAGTACAATGCACCAAATATACAAATAAACACAGTCCTTTCTTCTTCATCTCTCTTTCGCTGTCTCCACTCCTCCTCCCATAAGCTTTGTCCACCTCCTCCCAACTCTGGCTTCTTGACCGGGGCTGAGGCAGCTCCTTTTATACTGCAACAGGAAGTGCTCCAGGCGTTTCTTGACATTCTTCTGGCAGCACTTCCAGGTCTAGCAGGAGAGGTGCCACAAAGAACTCAGCTGTCCCTGCGGCATCCCCTGGCGTCACCCTTGCTCTGAACTACAACTGCCGGCATGCCCTGCAAGGATCCGTAATGCTATAGCAACCCAGGGTGGCTGCCCTCTCACATCTCGGGGGAGATAATGTCCCCAAACATGTTCTCTCCATCAGTCCTTCCACCAACCCTAATCAACCCCAGTCACAAGAATGAACAAGAGACATAAAAAGGTTTGGGGCAGCCACCCATATATTTTGCCCTGGCTGCAAACAGTTTGGAATCTGAATCTGAACCCTTCACTGTGCAGCTACAATTTTAACTTCTTGATAGACAGACCCGAGTTTCTTCAAGTGGGTGGATCTGTTTCTCTCAATACATGTGCTCCACAGGGCTGTGTTCTGAGTCATCTGCTGTGCTCCTTCTAGACATAAGACTGCATGGCAGCACAGGACTCTAACATCACTATGAAGTTTGCTGATGACACAGCTGTGGTGGGCCTGATTTCTAAAAACAACAATCAGGCTTATCCGGATGAAGTGGACAGTCTGTCACTTTGGTGTCGGGACAGTAGTCTACTCCTGAATGTCAGCAAGACAAAGGAGCTGCTTGCGTACTTTGACAGAAAACAGCTGAGGCATGACCACTCCTTCAGAATTAACAGCACTCAGATGGAGAGGGTAGACAGTTTCAGATAACTCAATGTCCACATCACAGAGGATTCAGACCTGGTCCAAGCACATCAACACCTTGATGAAGAAGGCATGACGACATCTTTACCACTTCAGAAGGCTCAAGGGTTTTTAGACTACCTTCTCAGGTACTAAAGGACCTCCACATATCCACCATTGTACATATCCTGACATGAAGTATCACTGCCTGATTTAGGAACAGCATACAGGAGGACCGCAAGTCTATGCAGAAAGTGGTATGATAAGCTGAATACATCACTGGCACTACTCAACTTTGGACTATGGGAGGAAACAGAAACACTCTGAAGAAACACACAGAACATGCAAACTCTAGGCAGGGAGGACCATTGACGTGAACCCTGGCCTCCCTGTTGCAAAGCAACACTACCACAAGCTGCCTGGTAATCATATCAACGTAAAAAATGATGCTGTGAGTGCACTGTCACCTAGATATTTCTTGACTTGAACAATTTAAAATGGATGAAGAATGCTGTACCAAGTCTAGGTGCATATTGGCTGCTGCAAAAGATCTCACTGTTTCAGAAATGTAAGTGAAGTCATTCCACTAGTGTGTAAAATCACCAGGTGGAGCAGTAATAGCTTGGACTTGCATGTAGGGCATTTGAGCTACTAACAGAAAAGACAGAGCCCTGGTGAAAGTGTGGCATATATATATATATATATATATATATATATATATATATATATATATATATATAGTGAGGTTTGTGAATTCTTTTGAGAGCCCCACAACGTTGTTGAGGCGTAGCACCATGAAAAAACTACGAGCCGACCGTGGTCGCACAAATGGACCTGGAAACAACGGGGCTACCCAAGCTTGACTACGACTTTGATCCAGCCAGCACAAACCTCCAATGCAACATTCGCATAAGCATTAGGAGGTTTTTCTGTACACAAAGAACGATAGACACTTGGAATAAGCCACCAAGTAGTGTGGTAGACAGTAAGATGTTAGGGACTTTCAAAACTCGACTTGATGTTTTCTTGGAGGAAATAAGTGGATAGGACTGGCGAGCTTTGTTGGGCTGAATGACCTGTTCTCATCTAGAGTGTTCGAATGTTCTAATGTTCTAATGCAACAGGTGGAAAATGCCATTGTAGGAACACCATATAATGCTGGCTGAACGCAGCTGCTTTCGCTGTGATCAACCTGGACATCTTGCTCAGGAGTGCCACCTCCCAGCTATGCAAACCATAACTATTAGTCTAGCCCAGTTATGCGGCTCGCAATTTTCCCCCAAGAAGTTAAAGGAGGACAATTTTAAGGTCTCTAAGGTAAAATTAAGGTAGTGACCTCTGCATAGTCCATCGTGACTTATTCCGGAAGACCCCTTATAAGACCACAGGGTATATAATCATTTGTTCAGACTACTTTAAACTAGAATGTGGTACCAGACAAGGATGCCCCTTGTCACCACTGCTATTTGCAATCGCCATTGAACCACTGGCGGTTCACTGTCGAATTGCTGATCAGATAAAGGGGATTATCAGAGGATTGGAACAGAAATTTTCTCTATATGCAGATGATATGATACTGTATATATCAGACCCACAAAATACTGTGCCTGCAGTCTTAACAGCACTCACAGAATTTCAAAAGATCTCTGGTCTCAGAATTACTCTGAATAAATATGTACTCTCTCCAGTGAATTCTCAAGCATATAATATTAGATTGAACACCCTACCTTTTATCATTGCAGAACAGTTTAAATACCTCGGGGTAAACATCACAAGTAAACATAAAGCTCTTTATCAACAAAATTTTGCCATCTGTATGGAGAAAATTAAGCAAGACTTGCATAGATGGTCAAACCTTCATCTCACTCTAGCTGGAAGAATTAACGTTGTTAAGATGAATATTCTTCCTAAGCACCTTTTTTATTTCAAAACATTCCAATATACATCAATAAATCATTTTTTAAACAATTAGATTCAACAATAACCTCATTTATTTGGAACTCAAAACATCCATGTATCCAAAGAGCGACCCTACAAAGACCTAAGGCAGAAGGTGGCATGGCTCTACCTAACTTTCATTTTTATTACTGGGCAGCAAATATACAAGGTATAAAAACCTGGACACAAATAGATGAACACATATAGGATTGGTCCGCAATAGAACTAAAATCCTGCAGTACTTCTTTATATTCTCTGCTTTATATTCTCTGTTCTAATATGTTTGTTATAATATTAATTTAATGTCACTATCTCTGTGCACACTGTTATACAGGCAGATCAAGTATGGTACACAGGGGCTCAGCATTTAGAATTGCCAACCAAGCATTGGATTAGATAGCCAAAGACAGCTGGAGGAGTGTATAGTCAGCCTAAAAGACAGAATAATATACTTCTGTCCTCTGTCAGATCAAAAATCTTCTTTCCTTGTTGGAGGTGGGGTTTAAGCTGTCCTTGTTTGGAGACCAGATTAGAGAGGGAAATTGTACTATTTCTGAGATGAAACTGAATCCTTACTTTCCTTGTTTGGATACCAGAAATGGCCTTGCACGTGGAGAAGACAGTATAAATACATGGAACAAGCAGTCAAACCCTTTGAAGCTGTCAGGCAGAAGATTATGTCATCCGCCCGGAAAATCCTTTCAGCGTGGTAACAAAAAATGGCAGACCAGGTAGATCAAGACTGCCACCTTGATAAAGTCTGTCATAAGCTTCTCATTTGTAACCGCGTAAACCGTCAGTAAAGTAAGCTAAAGTATATTTTTCTCATGTGATTGTTTATACCGCCATAATCACTATGGGAGGGATATCGCCTTTTCTGTCATATTTCTATATTTTTTGGTTACTTAACATGCCGCAATTTCAAAAGAACACATTTCCAGAGAGCTAATTGTCTCCTAAGGAAACATGTACTAATAACCCAATTGTGCTTCACTCACTCAGAATATGGAACCAATGTAGAAAGCATTTTAAGATGGAGAAGCTTCTATCTGTGGCACCCCTGCAAGAGAACCACCTCTTTCAACCCTCGCAAACATATGCAGTTTTTAATATCTGGAAAAGATTTGGGATTACAGTAATCCCCCGCTCTATCGCGGTTCAGCTATCGTGCCCCCGCTACATTGTGGATTTATTAATACTATTATTATTACTAGGGGGCTCCGCCTCTGCTCGCTTCGCTTGCCCACCCCCTCATTTGGTTTACCGGATAAACAATTTAAAGAGATTATTATTTTCATGGGAATTGTTACATACAGATTATTTTCATTCTTACTTTAAACCTTTTGTAAAAACAATAATTTCTCCTTTATTTCCTGCCCCGGGCGTGGCTAAATATCTTTCTCGCGGCACTTATAACACTGCTCTCGTTGTGAAGGGGTGGTCTGAACGCACTCTAAAGAGATGCGATCGGTTCAGCTGGTGTCTTGCTGCTGCTGGCCAGATGTGTGTTGTGCTTGCCGCGCTTTGCGTCAATAACTTAAAACCCTGTACAGCAGCTGTCCTTTTTCCACTTCGCATCTCTGCCACGCTCTTTGTGAATGGGGGCAGCCGAACACAGGCTAAGCAGAAGTGGACAGATCAGCTACTGGCTTTGTGCTGCTTCTGCCAAGATGCATACCTGTTCTGTTTGCTCTGCGCGTTCTGAAGGGGGGGTGTGACGTCTGAACGCACGCTAACGAGAAATGCTAGGATCTGGTCACGATCGCTTCACTCAAACCCCCCCACCCCGGGGCGCACTACGCTACTGCCACTTCGCGTTGTGAATGGGGAGAGAGAGAGAGAGCTGAATGCACGCTAAGGAGAAGTGGACTTTGTGCTGGCTCGGTGCTGCTTGTTTTTCAGCTTGTCGCTTTGCGTGTCAATCATTTAAAAACCTGTACAGCAGCTCTTATCCTGTCTCACTGCCTTGTCTTGCGTGAAGTTAAAATGTTTTATAATACAGAGATGTTACTCATATCCTTAGCCCGACATCCACATATCATATGTGTTTAAAAAAAGTGTGTTTTAATAAGTTTACATGTGTTTAAAGCGTGTGGGATGGGTATAGTTATAGGCTTAAACTATAAAAAAAAATGTGGTCTTTCTATATTACGGATTTTCACCTATCACGGGTGAGTCTGGAATGTAATTTACAGGTGGGGGATTGCTGTAAATCACTTAGAGATCTTTATATAGACAACATCTTTGCATCATACCAACAATTACATTCCAAATTTAACTTTCCAGCTACACATTTCTTTCACTATCTTCAAATTAGGAACTTTGTTAAACAGAACCTGCCCTCATCTTGCATCCTCGTCCATGCTGGAAAAAATATTGCTCAGTTTCAAGGACTTAGACACCATCTCTGCAATATATAAAATTATTTTAAAGTCCCTCCCTTTCAAAGATCCAAGAGGACAATGGAAAAAAGATCTCTTAATCAATATATCAGGAAGGGAGTGGAAAAGTAGCAATGCAGAGACTTCACTCGAGCTCCATATGCGCAAAGCATACGATTATTCAACTGAAAATTATATATTGAGCACGATTGCCAAATCTGCATCTACTTGATGAGTATTAATCCTATAAAATCTAATCAATTGTGATTTGATTATGCTACGGAAGGTATGTTTAGGATGGAAGCTAGATTTAAACAGTAATGCATGGGTATCTGTCGGTTTAAAATAAACTCGGGATTGTAATATTTTTACTGTGGATGATACTGAACTAAAATAGATTTCTGTGTCCAAAAATGTAAGTGCTACCTGGCTAACTATTGGGGTTAATTTTATTGCTCTATGATGTGTATTTAGAATTTTTACAAATTCTTTGAATTCTTGCCTAGAGAAGGTCCAGACGCCAAAGATGTCATCCAGGTACCTGAAGTACTTATATGGGAGTCTGGGGCACTTCCGAAACGCTGTTTGCTCCCACCTAGCCATATAAATATTAGCATAGGCAGGAGCAAACGTCTTGCCCATCGCCGTTCCATGTACCTGTAAATACATTTTCTCATTGAAAACGAAATCATTAACAGGCTGATGCTGAGGAGATCGAGGACCGCCGCATCCGGTCTCTCTGAAGACGGATTCTCGGCAAACAGACGGGCCACTGCCTCCAATCCCATGGTCGTATCGATATTCGTATATAATGACTCAACGTCCATGGTGAACATAAAAGGAATGAGAAGGTACTTGTAAGGTTCTAATTATTTGTAAAAAATGATACGTATCCTTAATGTAACTATTATGTAACTGTGAAAGCGGATTTAAAAAATAATCTATAAATTCGGCTATCCTGTATGATTCCGAATTGCAATCTGAAACTATCGGTCTGCCTGATGGAACCTGAAAGGGAATCGACCACGTTTCCGGTGGTTTATGAATTTTCGGTAATAAATAAAACTTCCGGATACTAGAGGTAGCTGGACCTAAAAGATATGTTTTCTGTTTAAAGTCAATGAAGCCCAATTGAAACATGTTATTAATAATACTTTTAATCTGATTTTTGGTTTTATTCTGTAAAGAATTTTTTTATTGGTAAGTAATGTTGTTGTTTAGATAATTGACGTTCAGCTTCTATAATGTATTGATTAGTATATAGGATAACTAACACTGATCCCTTATCTGCCGGTTTGATTACTATATTCTTATTTTTTCTAAGCCTTTCTAATACTTCCCTTTCATTAGTTGTTAAATTATCCGGACAGTTATTCTGAATTGGCAAATGATTGAGTGATTGTATATTTTTGTTTATCAAATTACAGATTGGTTTCCTGATGTTGGTAGTTGCCAGACACCAGGTCGAAGGTTCTCTAAACTGAAAAGGAACTTGTCTGTGAAGAATAATCAAAATAGTCTAAAATCTGTAGTTTTCTATGAAAGTTATGTATATCCCTTCTCAATTCCTCCATGTCCACCCTTTCCGGAGTCGGGATGAAGGTTAGGCCCCTCTGCAGCAACGATATTTCCGCCTCCGATAGTTTAAAAATATTTGAAAGGTTGTAAATATTTACCTCCCGGGCCAGGCAAGTCCTGTTTGGCCCGTCAAATAGTTTAACTGCTCCCTCCACTGGTCTTGGATCATATAGGCACTGGGCTCTGTCCAATGAATCCTATCCCGATTCAATTCTACCCCTTCGGGGAAGTCCAAAGCATCCGGGTACAAATCCATTATAATGCTATTAAATCGCACAATCTGCTCCCTGTATAATGAATTATCTGTGTAGGGAATTTTTGCCGTACAAACTCTAGCTCTAGGAAAATCTTTCCTAGCACTCCTATTTAGGTCTCCGTAATATTGTTTTAGTGTTTTATCTGTGGGGGCTTTACCACAATTATTTATCCCTACTGATAGAATAACAAATTGTACCTGATCATGTGGTTTTGTTTCCTTAAATATTTTTATTACGTCCAGGATCTTTGCTCCCGGGTAACTGTGTAGTTCCACCGACTCCAGATAAACATGGGGAATCCTGGATATATTAGAATCTCCAATGATCAAAATGGATTTATTAACCTGTAATCCACCCCATGGTCTCTCATGTCTGATTGCTTTGTTTACGATGGTTATGCTATTAATATCCGTTGGTTCTATTGCCTGTATAGATGGAGGATCAGAAACGGACTGTAATTCCATATCTGGATTCAGCATGTCCTCATTCATCTCTTCCTCCCTATTCTGTTGAGAACCAAACAACTCGTTAGGCCCAGTCCCATTCTGTAAAAGATTATTAAAATCCTCACCACCACTGGAGGGAGCAGTTGAACTAAAAGTAGAAGAGACAGACTCCGGATTAGGACGATTCCCTTCATCTACCCCCGCATCAGCCGGGGAGTCCCGAAAGTCCTCTCTCACCAATCCAGGCGACTGCTTTGAAACCGCCACAATTGGGGCAAGTAAATCATGTTGTGAGTTCATGCCTGGGGTTTTCTGTGGTCGAGCGCAGGATCCAGACCCCACTGACAATATTGGAGTTCTAGAGTTATAAGATGTAAAAGACAGTTTTGAATTATAACCCAATAATTTTGTATCTGGAGTAAAAGCAGAGTAACCAGATTCTGGAAAAGAGGTAGACATAGAAGGTGGAAACTTCATTCTTTCCACCAATGGAATCATAGACTTAATTTGTAATGCAGAATCTGAAGAAAGATTAGAAAAAGAACATGAAGGATCTAAAGTTTTTTAGGAGGTGGAACTGATAGATCTGAAGTAAGATTTTTAGGAGAAGGAAATAAAAACTCAGTAGTTGAAGAAAAAGCTGTAAATAGAGGAGTTTCTACCGTATCCAAAGTTGGATCTACTTCAATCAGCAAGTTCGTACCAGATGGTTGAACTCCAGTGGAGGAGACAGAAGAAAAAGAAGGGGTAATGGTCATATGTACTTGAGAAGACCCATCCACTTTATAATCAGATGGTTGACCAGTTGAAGGAACATGTACTTTTGAATTGGATCTTGTTTCAAGAAGGGAGAATGGTGAAAAAAAGGAAGGAGAAGAGGAGGATGAAGATGCATAAGGGGGTCTATCGTTCCTACTTCTATGACTTGACTGTTTATTTTTCCCTCTATTAGATTTCTTTACTAAGGGTCTTACTTGTTCTTGTTTCCTTATAAAGGTATGGACCTTATCAGAGACCAATTTGGAGGCAGAAAAAGAAGAAGATGATGATAATACAGAAGGAAGGATATCCATTCCTAAACCAAAGTCTACTTTAATTGGTGATTG
Organism: Polypterus senegalus; assembly: GCF_016835505.1. NCBI lineage: Eukaryota > Metazoa > Chordata > Cladistia > Polypteriformes > Polypteridae > Polypterus > Polypterus senegalus. The sequence continues at coordinate 8,703 of NW_024381333.1, forward strand.
ATCTGACTTATATTTATTGTACCTGCCAATTTATGCTGTTGGGTTTCTGAAGAGGAAACCATGCTCCGGGAAATGCCCAACTTGGATCCTACATTTAGGACCTGTTGTAAGCATTTGTCTACTTCCAAGGTTGTTGTCCTTTTGGCAATACCTATAGTTGTCAATGAATCAGAAGAATTAGAAGATTTAGAAGAAGCCTTAGATGAACTGACATAAGATTGTGAAGAAGACTGAGAAGATGATAAAGCTTGATCTAATGATTCATGTAATCTTTCTCTCGCTTTTTGAGAAGATAAAGAAAGGGATTGCAGTTCTGGCTTAAAGGTTGTAGTAGATATAGGTAAATCGTTAGGGATATTTGACAAAGGAGCGTTAAAGATAGAATTACTATTTGGTTGTGCCACACCGACCTGGGTGTGATCCCCGTGGCGCCCCGTACCTTTTTCATGGGTAACTGGCATCCGTGGCTCTTTATCGCTGTTTGGGTCCTGGGACCCAAAGAGGCCAAAATCTGGGTCAGCATAGGGTCGGGAAAGATCCACCTGCAACTCAAGAATACCAGCCTTTGACAGCAACTCCGAAAACATCGCCACTGAGGATTCTGTTAATTTATTTCGATATCTGACTTTGGCAAAGTGTATTGCCTTATCTATTTGGTTTATATCATAAATGAGTGTATTATCTTTTAAATCATATAATTTTAAATAATGTTTATATAAACTTTTTAAATTTGCATGTAACCAAGAAGTTCCAATTTCCATTAAAATAGTTTGGTCTGGAGAAGCAGGCTTAATGAAGGCGGACAATTTATTCGCATGTTTTATCATTCCTTTCGGAATACTATTAAATCCAATTGCTTTATACATAATTTCTAAATGATGGATTACTTGTAGAATTTTAAAGTACCTTTTGTCCCATTGGGATCTACCTTTACCATCCAATGTTTGGGTAATGGATTGAGGATTACGTGGGGATTCATCCACTTCTTGTTCTAAAACAGAAAAACGATTAGAAGTGCAAAATCTAGAAAGAGACATTGCAATTTAGATCTATTACTGACTATACTAGATAATCTTTTTTTAATAAAAAAGGAAAGGAAGGATAAAAAGAAAAGGAATAAATATATTCAGGAAAAATTAACTCAAGAAAGTTAAACCGAAGTACCAAAGACCTTCTAATTAAAAAATGTTTTTAAAGAAAGGGATATATCTCATTCAATTCAGAACTAGTAAAAAAATATTTTAAACTACAATTTTAAAGAAAAAAATATCATAAATATATCCAAACTTACCCCTTTTCTGAAGATGTTATATTTGGGGCCTAGATCACCTCTCCCCTTTTGCCCTGAAGATTCTCAACCGGAATTCTTTTTCAATTTGGCCGGTCGTCTATGTACACTAAGTGCTTTTATTATATAATATAAGTGCTACTAGTAATAAGTGCTAGTTAAATGTCATGCCAACCACAAACACATAAAAAGTGAAAAAAATTTAAAGGTAAAAAAACCAAACAGTAAAAAAACTATATACAAAAAACTGTGTACACAGAAAAAATAGTTGTTAATCTAATCAGGCCTGTTAAGAAAAAAGAGGTACCATACTTACAAAAAACCAGGAGCTCCGGACAATTATATAAAAAAAGTCAGGTAGGAGAAAAAAAAAGGTTCCTAGAAAAAATATTATTTTTGTTTTCAGCCCCCAGAAAATGGGAAGTTGTAGAGAAAAAAATCTAAAAAACAAAGTAAACTGACCCTAAACAAACTGTTTTAAGTCAAAGATTCTGTCCTAATGTTTCAGTTTGAAATAACCTTCTTCAGAGGAATAGAATACTAGGACTGTCTACAGGGGCCATTTTATATGTATGCCCCTAATTGAATCAGATCCAGGTGTTTTGCCTGATTGAAAGGTCATAGTGTTAAAGGTCAGTTTTCAAAAGTAAACCTCAATTTTGTAAAAATTCAATCTGACCCTATTTCTTTTAAATTTCTCCATCCAAAAATTTGGTTCTTAAAGAATTTTTAAATCGTGATCTTTTAAAAAAAACCTTTATTATATAAATTCCTAAAAACGTTTATCTAAAAAAAAATTTTTAACTAAAAGAATGACTAGTTCTAAGGTCAAAGGTCATTTGGAAAAGAAAGGAAGAAACAAAAGGGAAGAAAACTAATTAAATATAATTCTTTTCTATAAAAAAAACTGACACCAATATCAAGGAGGTTATTTAAGTTTTCCCGAGGAACGAATTTTATTCAAAAGGAAAAAGAAAAACAATTATCTACCATATCCAAAGATGAAGTATCCCCATAGTCTAAGCTATCTCCCCTATTGGATTTTTAGTGTTTAATATTTTAATTGTTTCATCTCCTAGAGTATCTCAAATTTTGATGGGGGCGGAACACAATTTGGGATTTGGACTCAGGCAAGGTCAGGATTAGGGTAGGGGATATGGCCATCAATGGCACGCCCTGGTACACTTATTCCCAATTTAAATTTTAATTTGATTTTGTTTTTTTATCCACCCCCCTTAATTTGGTAGTTTCATATTTTTAATTTTAATTTTGGAAAAACCTTCCTTTTAGAAAGAATAAATAATTAAAAAATAAAATCCATAAAACCTTTATTTTTTTCAAAAAAATCATTTTTTATTTGATCCATAATTACATCCCTATCCTAAAAATACATTTATAATTAAAAATCCTTCAAAATGATATATTGCTCTTAAAAATTTACAACCCCTTAGATAAATTAGTCTAATAGAAAAAAAAGTCCTTATTTTAAAACTCTAATAAATAAATCCATAAATAAATAAATCCATAAATTTGTCATACAAGAATAAATAAATAAATGAATCAATCAAATGCAATTGTTAATTTTATTTCTCATTTAGACCCAATGGGACCAAGGTACTTAATACCGTTATCCATCTGTTTTCCGCCTTCAATCGTCTGGTCTTTTTCCACCCTGCCTGCTGCTCCAGCCCAAACATAATTGGTCTATGGCCCTGTAGTGAAAAATGTTGGTAAAGTGCCGTCTGTTTTGTTTGATTGGCCATGATTTCGGAGATGCTGTACAAAGCGCTCCCTCAGCGCATTCTTCGTTTCCCCCCCACATAAATCAGGCCACAGGTAGCACACTGAATACCGTAAATGCAATTTTTGGAATTGAGCTGAAAATTATGATAAATGGGTTTATTCACCTTTGCCAGTTTATTACAAATGTTCTTTTTCCTGGCAAAGGGGATTTTCCAGGCCGTTTTATTGGTTTTCTTTTTTGAGGGGCATCTTGCGTGAACCAGTATATCTTTTAAGTTTTTGTTCCTTCTGTAGGCTGCAATTAATTGATATTTCTGAAGTGGAATATGGGTGTCCTGCGTCCCCATAAAATGGGAACGCAGAACACCCATAACTGACCTAGAATGAAATGAATATGTTAAAACAACCAGAATTTTGTGTTTTTGATGGGTATTGATTTGTAAATCCACCTGTGGTCCCTCCTCACGTAGGGGATTAGACTCCTCCCGTACACCCAATCGACCCGGAATCCCCCTCCTCTGCAAATCCCCCAACCCAACTCCCACTCCAAATCCATCCAACTCACCCAATTGTAGTTGGCTAGAACTGGGGTTGGGAGAGGGGGCTGCACTATTCCATACTCTCAGGTCCCCCTATTTCTGATTGGTTGGGGTTGGGAAATAGTGGCCCAGTATCCAGAAGCCCTAGGGTTAGGGTCTTAACATCAGGGCCTGTCAGTTGAAATTGGTTAAGATAAGGGTTGGGAGAGGGGGCTCAGAATTAAATGTGCTTATGGTCAGGGTCTTAACATCAGGATCCCCTATTGCCAATTGGTTAGGTTTAGGGTAGGGGATCTGGACATAAAAATGCCCAGATATGCACTGGTTCACCAGTTATGCCAAAAAATTTTCA
>NW_024381334.1:0-40651 GCF_016835505.1 Polypterus senegalus
CCCCCCCCGCTTTTTCTGCATCCAACGATAATAATATCTCAAGTGTTAGACTTGGGGTGAATATAGGCATTGCAGATTGGAAGCTAGAGTCTGCCTTTAATAAATCTGGTTTGACCTTGTGATATGACTCAGGCTCCTTCGAGTGGCAGCCTTTCCAGCAGCTCCTGTATGACTTTATCTTTCTACCTTTTCTCTATTTCACTGATCACTCCTACCACTTTCTTTTATGTGGACTCATTCCTGACACTTTTTACTGCTTTTTACTACTTGGACAAGGATTTTTACATTTCAAGACTTGTCTATTCAGGTAGTCAACTTCAAGCTCTGAGAACAAAGGCCCTGCGGTGTAGTTCCCTATTCTACCAGAGGAGAAGAAGGTGATGTGGCAGTAGAGCCGGGCTAAGCTAAAAGCTAAGAGGCTAGCAGAAAGTGGTGATAAAAGCCTCGTGCCTTCTGTGATCCTGGGAAATGTGAACTCACTACCAAATAAGATTGATGAACTGGCTGTGCTGGTGAAAATGTCAGGACCTACAGAGAATGCAGTTTGTGTGTTTTGTGAAGCATGGCTAACAACTAACATCCCAGGTGCTAACGTGGAGGTACCCGGGTTTAGCAAAGTTAGAGCAGTGTGACAGATAGGGGGCGCTATCGCTCCCTTGAACCCTTGTCCATGACTCCAAACACCAGGTAAAAGTCCAATACTTGACTTTATTTAATCGCCACAGTGCACAAAGCACCGTCTTCCCCACAATACTCATATAAATCACAAATCACTAACAACACACAATCCTCCACTCCCAGACGCGTTGCACCCTTCCACCCAGCTCAGCTCGCTGTCTGGGAGCTCCCATAGTCCTTTATATTCCTGACCCGGAAGTGTTCCCAATCCCAGTCCATGTGACTCTCAATCACTTCCGTGTCAGGCAAAAATGTTCTTACCCCGGAAGCCGCATTCCCTTGTCCATGTGTGCTTCCAGGGCGTAGGAAAATACCGTTGTTCCTCCCTGTAGCCTCCTAGTGGCTCCCACGGCATCCAGCAGGGATGCGATAAAACGAGTCCATGATGCCCTGCTGGTCTTCGGAACCTCCATACTGCAGGGAGGGCTCCACCTGGCGGCTTGGGGGTATTGGCCGGGATAAACGGCCGGCCTTACACCACAGCGGACAGAAACGCAAATACCTGCGGGAAGCGGAAAGAAGGAGGACTCACTCTATGTGAATACAAGGTTGTGCAACTCTGGACATGTAAACGCAAAATTCCACTTGCTGCAGGGACTCAACTGTTGGTATTAAGTCTGCATCCCTATACTTGCCCAGAGAGTGTGGACACGCATGTTATTGTTTACATCTCTCCTCAGGCGGACGTGGAGATTGCGGGTGACATCATCCATTCAATTGTTGCTAAATTACAAACGCAGCACCCGAGGCACTTGTGTTAATCACTGGAGACTTTAACCATGTGACGCTGGACAAAACATTACCTGCCTTCTCCCAGTATGTGGATTGAACACTCCAGGGAAATAGGCCTATTGACCTAGTGTAAGCAAACATTAAAGACGCATACAGCACCACCCTGCTGCCTCGCTTGGGAAAGCAGATCATAACCTGGTTCTGCTTCAACCTGACTACAAACCAAGAGTGAGGGAGCTACCTACAACCACAAACTCATTCAGGAAGTGGTCCCCTGAGGCAGAGCAGGCTCTGAGAGACTGCTTTGGAACTATGGACTGGGATATCCTGCAGGGATCATATAGTGAGAACATTGAGAGGGTTGTTGACTCCACTACTGACTCCATCAACTTCTGTGGACATTGTAGTTCCAGTAAGAACAGTACACTGCTATGCAACACAGCCATGGATTACAAGTGACATCAAGGGCCTTTTGAACCAGAAGAAAGGCTTTTAAAGGCAGTGATCAGCATAAGCCAAGCCCATCCAGAAGGAACTCCGAGTCCAGCTCAGGTGCGCAAAGGAGCAGTACAGGAGAAAGCTGGAGCAGAAGTTGCAGAATAACAGCATAAGGAAGTATAAGATGAGATAAAGATATCACTGACTGCAGCCTCGGCGGGTGCCACCATCGAGAGACATGGAGAGAGCAAACCAGATGAACAACTTTTTAACAGGTTTGACCACCTAACCCACTCTCACCTTGGAGTACTGCACCTCCAGCAATCCTTTTGCTGATACCAGCATAGGAGAGACATCCCCACCCACAATTCAGAGCAGCCCAGATAAGCAAAGAGCTGAGGAGACTTCGTGCAGCAAAGCAGTGGGTCCAGATGGAATATCGCCACGACTGCTGCAGGCCTGTAGCGCTGGAGCTGGGGAGTCCTTACAGCACATCTTCAACCTTAGCCTGGAACAGGTGAGAATCCGAGGCTTTGGAAACATCTCTGCATCACCCCAGTCCCAAAGATATCACATCCTAGTGAGCTGAATGACCGGCCCGCTTCGCCTGCGTCACATGTTATGAACACCATGGAGTGGCTGCTGCTTCACCACCTGGAGGCACACAGGTCCGCCACACCCTCAACCATCTGCAGTTCGCAGATACCAGGAGAAGGTGAGTGGAGGATGCCATCATCTATATGCTACACTGATCCTCTCCCACTTGGACCGAGGCAGTGGTGCTGTAAGGATATGTTTCTAGACTCTCTAGCGCTTTTACACCATCCAACCTCTGACTCACTTAGGGACAAGCTGGCAGAGATGGAGTAGACTCATACCTGGTGGCATGGATCGTGGATTCATCTACAGACCAGACCTCAGTATGTGCATCTTGGGAACTGAGGCTGACATTGTGGTCAGACAACACAGAGCACCCGAGGACTGTATTTCTCAGGTTCTTCAGCCTATATACATCGGACTTACAATACAACTTTGCACCTGCCACGTGCAAAGGTTGCTGATGACTACTCTATCATTGGCTGCACAGAGTGGGCAGGAAGAGGAGTATAGGAACCTATAAGGACTGTTAAATGGTGTGACTCAAACCACCTACAACTGAACACCAGCAAAACCAAGGAGCTGGTGGTGGATTTTATGAGGCCCAGACCCTTCATGGACCCCGTGATCATCAGAGGTGACTGTTGCAGAGGGTGCAGACCTATAAATATCTGGGAGTGTGCTAGATGATAAATTGACTGGACTCTAATACTGATGCTCTGTGCGAAGAGACAGAGCCACTATACTTCCTTAGAGGCTGGATCTTCAACACCCGCAATAGATGCTGCAGATGTTCATCAGACGTTTTGGCGGCCCTCTCTTCTATGCAGTGGTGTGCCACCAAAGTCTCATTTTGTTTTCTTTCAGACATTCAGAGGTGGATTTGTGTGTGTTTTGGCGATCATTGTCCTGTTGCAGCACCCAAGATCGCTTCAGCTTGAGCGCAACAGATGGTCGGACATTCCTTCGGATTTTTGGAGACAGTAGAATTATGGTTCCATCTATCACAGCAAGCCTTCAGGTCCTGAAGCAGCAAAGCAACCAGACCATCACACTACCACCACCATTTTACTGTTGGTAGATGTTCTTTTCGAAATACTGTGTTCTTTACGCCAGATTAACGGGACATTGCCTTCCAAAAGTTCAACTTTGTCTCATCAGTCCACAAGGTATTTTCCAAAAAGTCTTGGCAATCATTGAGATGTTTCTAGCAAAATTGAGACGAGCCCAAATGTTCTTTTGCTTAACAGTGGTTTCATGCCTTGGAAATCTGCCATGCAGGCCGTTTTGCCCAGTCTCTTTCTATGGTGGAGTCGTGAACACTGACCTTAATTGAGACAAGTGAGGCCTGCAGTTTTTTAGACGTTGTCCGGGGGTCTTTGGACCTCTTGGATGAGTCGCCCTGCGCTCTTGGGGTTTATTTTGGTCACGCCACTGTTCCATGTTTTGCCATTTGGGGATAATGGCTCTCACTGTGGTTCGCTGGAGTCCCAAAGCTTTAGAAATGGCTTTATAACCTTTACCAGACTGAGAGTCTCAATACTTCTTTTCTCATTTGTTCCTGAATTTCTTTGGATCTTGGCATGATGTCTAGCTTTTGAGGTGCTTTTTGGTCTACTTCTGTGTCAGGCAGCTCCTATTTAAGTGATATCTTGATTGAAACAGGTGTGGCAGTAATCAGGCCTGGGGGGGCTATGGAAATTGAACTCAGGTGTGATACACCACAGTTAGGTTATTTTTGAACAAGGGGGGCAATTACTTATTCACACAGGGCCATGTGGGTTTTGGGATTTTTTCCCCCTAAATAAAAACATCATTTAAAAACTGCATTTTGTGTTTACTTGTATTATATTTGACTAATGGTTAAATGTGTTTGATGATCAGAAACATTTTGTGTGACAAACATGCAAAAAAGAATAAGAAATCAGGAAGGGGCAAATAGTTTTTCACACCACTGTTAGTGATATTACTACAGGAAGCACTTTTCTCAATCCTACTAGGTAGAACTTTGGAGAGTGTTTTAATATTATTAAGATGGAGATTGGTCTGTATGATGCACATTGTAATAAGTCCTTATTTTTCTTAGGAAAGATGTTGATTAAAAGTTTGAGGTAGAATTTTATTAGTTAAAATTTTACACATGATTCTTGTTTACCATTTCTTCATAAGGTATGAAAGAAGGCAAGCATTCAGTTAATGCCATTTCAGAGTATTTCCAAAGAGATGGAGAGAGAGAGACTGTAGACTGACTGTGGAGAACTTTTATAATGTTCCAGAAGCAAATGTGAAAGTGTAATCATAAACCATAAATGGAGGTGAAAACAGATGACAAAATTTATGTATTCAGGTAAGTTGTAATGAGATAGATAGACAGATAGGTAGACAGATAGATAGATAGATAGATAGATAGATAGATAGATAGATAGATAGATAGATAGATAGATAGATAGATAGATAGATAGATAGATAGATACTTTATTAATCCCAAGGAAATTCACAAAAATGCTAGCACATTTGAGGAATGGCTGTATTTTTAAATGGGCAGCACAATGGCGCAGTGGGTAGGTGCAGCTGGCTTGCAGTTAGGAGACACGGGTTCGCCTCCGGTTTTCCCTGCATGGAGTTTGCATGTTCTCCCCGTGTCTGTGTGGGTTTCCTCCGGGTACTCCGGTTTACTCCCACAGTCCAAAGACATGCAGGTTAGGTGGATTGGCGATTCTAAATTGTCCCTAGTGTGTACTTGGTGGGTGGGTGTGTGTGTGTGCCCTGCGGTGGGCTGGCACCTGCCCAGTGTTTGTTTCCTGCCTTGCCTGTGTTGGCTGGATTGGCTCCAGCAGAACACCGTGACCCTGTAGTAAAGGATATACGGTGGCTAATAGATGGATGTATTTGAATTAAATTAGCTTTAGGGATGCAGTCAAAGCATTCGGCACTAGTCCTGTTACTGTTTTATTTTATTGTACCGCATCTGTGTCCCCTATGTTATGCCAGATTATCACAGTAAGTCCCAGAGTTAAAGACTGATAAATAAAATATTTAAAATAGAATGGAATTTGGCTGTGTACATTTTCACAGCATATTTAACTATACTATTTTTTTCATTTATAGTTTTGTATTTTATGGTTTTATCTTGTATTGTGTTTTTGAATGGTTTGAAAGGCACAATTAACAATAATGTATTATTGCTGTTTTTTATTTCCTCCAAAGGAAATGAACTTTATATTTTCTATGTGAATATAAGCCAGAAAATGTATAATATTGCAGAATTATACCAATTTAAAAACCAACAAAAGTCTAAACAGTGTTCAACTTAAATTTTCAATTTAACAAAGATTTTCATTGAACCTTGACCAAGGTTTGAAAATGGGCCTTTCCTGGGTTTCATATCATTTCAGCCTTTCACCTGCTCCATCTTGTGGTTTTTGAAGCTAGACAGTCACATACCTAAAAACCCTTTAGGCTGTATGAATACATGGCATTCCAAGCTCATTTTGAAAAGTTGCATCTAAAGGCCTTTCCATTATTTTTATTTTTCATATTACTTTTTGCAACATTATTTTCTACCAAAATAAAAGCACTTTTAGCTGTTTGTTTTTAATGGACTTATTATGATTTTTTAGGCAACTTTTTGAGCTATGTTAACAAGCTAATATTTTATACTCACTCATATAGTGGCAAATTAAGAGGGCTTTTGGGAAAGCCATGAAAATTTCATATTTAATGTCCCGTACTTTAAAGATAATACAATTAAATACATTTAAATTACAGCATTGCTTAACTGATTTCCATTTTCAATTTATGATCACTGTTTCTGCTTTACTGAAAGTGGTGGTTATTGGCAATTGCTTCACATTTCATTAGCATGAATACAAAACGGAAACCAAACTCATTACTGGTTCATTTCCAATTGCTTTGTCCTTTATGAATTATTTCTTAGTTGCTGTTACATTAATCCTGCCGCTGGTGGTAGGAACCAACTACTCATTGTGATATGCAAACACCTGTCCTGGGAATCCTCTACTACTTTAGCCTCACACGAAGGCCGCGTATATAAAGTTATTTGATCAGCATTTATTAAAATGCAATCACTAACAAAGTATTAATATTTTCATTACAGAAAAACAACCTACATTTTGGAAAGATATACAGATGTAGCCTTTGAAATGCCTGATATGACATCAAGTACTGCATTATTTTGCCATAACAAAACTACAAATTTTTTAGCCAGTAATAAAAAACATTACTACATGGTATCAATTACAAATGTTGCTCCAAAACTCTGCCTACAAGCTAATATACTAACATGTTGATAAAAAAATTATTCTATCCTTTTAGCATTTGGATAAATTAATTAAGGAGAAATACATTTGCTCATTCTGCTTTGTTGGATTTACCTTGCAAACTATTAGTACATAATCACCTTTTGAAATAAAATTTGTAAGTCCTTTATCTGTATATTTCTGAATGTGTTTCTAAAATTATTGAATAATTATGACACTGATTGATAGGTCTTGATTGTGTATAAGGAATGTTTTAGTTTTTTGCTGGTGAAAACACTTTAAATGTTTTAAACTCTGCAGAAACATTTTTGTCTGTCTTTTTACATAAGTTTGAACAAGTATGCTGCGGTGTGAAAAGTAATGAGACTGATTGCATTTTACCAGTTTTTATTTTTCTCAAACATCAATATTGCTCGCTTCAAAGTAATTTCTTGGGCAGCTACATCGTTGGACGTTGTTCCACTGTTGGTAGCAACGATCTAACGGTATAGTCTTCCATATCCGTTCTCTTTTTGGATGTTTTTAAAGTCACCGAAATGGCGTCCTTTGAGACATTTTTCAGTTTTAGGAAAAAGGAAAAAGTCCGCACGGACTGAGTCAGATGAATAAGGGGAGCTGGGAACTACAGGAATCTATTTTCGATTGTCCTTCTGCTCAATTTGAGTTTTTCAGCACCATTTTGCTTTCAGACCTTTCATATGCCAAATGTTTCAGTCAAATTTGATAAGCGGTGAAATCTGTTTAAATTTAATTGTTCCTCAACATTCTTAATGTATGACGGTCTGATCTCACAAGAGTGTTCACCGTTCGATGTTTCATTGGTTTTGAAGTTGAAGCCTCCTGAAACTTGAGCAGGATAAAGAATGTTCCCCATAGGCTGTTTTAACTTTAAGCGTCACCAACTTCTCCATTAACTGGAATTTAATGGCTGCTTGTTGCTCCAAATTCCATTTCCTTTTCCATTTGCATTACAGCCAAAAACTTTAACCCGCTAATATGATCCACAAAATCCACAGTTCGCGGAAGGAGTTTGAAACTGCTGAACTATGGGAGATGCTGATACACGTGCTCTATCAGGACAACTGCATGGTGCTGAATCGCTTGCGATGACTGCCAGTCTCATTAATTTTCTGCCACATATTTATGTCTTATGAGTTGTTTCTGAACTGTTTTTATTGGTTAGAATTATCATTTTGTATCTTTTTTAACTTCTCCCTGATGTAATTGGTACAAAAAGCATGATAGTATGCTTAATGGACTTAAAACACAAATTAACACTATCTCAGTGATGTCCATGATGATCACTACTATTTATACCACTAGGGGTTCCAACCCCTGCTCCTTTGCTCGCCCACCCCGTGTTTGGTTCCCGGATATACAATATCATCTAATTTGGCACATGTAGCTTAAAATCCACAAAAGTGCAGCAATGAGCTTTAATGGGCATGCCTCCTGGCAGCCCCAGCCTTGACCCTCTAAAATAAAACCCCAAAAAAAAAAATCCGCAGCAGGAAAAAAATCTAGAAACCTTGGAAAGACAGTTCAATAAGGACCCTTTCCGTTGGGTTAGGCGTTAGTAGGTATTGTCAAGAAGGAGGGGTCCAATACAATATTTCATCATAGAACAGAATAAATCCTCAATACAGTATAAAAGCGGTCTGAATTAGAATTTCACATTAGATATGTCACATAATATGATTTGGATTTGTTTGGAGATCCTGGAGGCCTCATTCTGTGAAGCTGTCTCTCCATTTAGCCATTCCACATCGCAAATATTCTTCTAATCCGATGAAAGGACCCTCTTTCCCGTTCTGCGATGCTCCATCAGGGATGACTTTACCTTAGGCAATATACAATTTAAAGAGATTCTTTTCTTGGTAATTGTTACATATCGTTATTTTCACCTTTAAAACTTTTGTAAAACAATACTTGTCCTTTATTTTTCCGGCAGCCTCGTGCGTGGTTTACATCTCTTCCTCGCCAGGCGTATACTTTTCGCATTAACGAGAGGAAAGGCGGCTGAGCCTTACGCTGAAAATGTCTTCGTTGCATCATCTGCTGTCTTCCTGCTGCTGGCCAGGCACATATCTTATCGTTACTTTGGAGCTTGGAGCACATGATGCTTTTCCCGACGATAATGATCCCAACAACTGATAGGTTGATGTCTGTGGGTTGTTGTTTTCACTAAATAGTGGCTCCTGCCTGGTCTTACATGACATTGTTAAACAATACTTGTCTTTATTTGCTTTGGCGTGGTTAAATTCTTTCTTGCAGGATCTCGCTGCTGCTGCGCTGGGAGTGGGGTGGTGTTGTATATGTGGGGTTTGGCTGGCATCAGCATTTCGATTTTTACAACAACAACTCCTTTTCCTGCACTTTGTGTCTCACTGCTCATGTTGTAGTCTAAACTTCTCCAATATCATAAATATACCTGACCAAATTGTGTTTCTTTGAAATGAAACATGATTACTTTAACTGTTGTGGTCCTGGATTCTCATAGTGTATGTTTCCACCTTGTATGGCAAATCTCGTTTGTGTTGAATGATGTGCACTGGGACTTTGCCTCTTTAATCATGTGCCTTCCCTTTACGCTACTGTTTTTTTTTTTTTGTTTGCCCATTCTCTCTTTAGATCTGGTTCTTTTATTTGTTTGATAACCATTGGGGCGTACTCATTCTACTAGTCATTCACATTCCACAGGATTTTTTGTAATAGAAAGAGATATATTATATTGTACTTTACAAGAAGACTGGAACCGAACTTTTACCCAGAATCCAGCATAACAATTTAGGAAAATAATTAATTAAATGCTAGTGTACTTAAACAAAATGGCTTGATTTGAGTCAGCAGTTCTGGGCTTATTACGTGTATATTTTACTGTTTCTTTTGCATTAACTACACTATAGCCAGAAAGACTTTGTTTTAACGCATCAGGCAGCATAAAAGAGCGTTATCATTAACAGCTTTAATAATTCAATGCCTGTGATACATTGTCTGATCTTAAACAATTACATATCCTGCATGGCACTGTTATAAATACAGGTAGTCCCCAGGTTACAGACATCAAACCTCGGCAACCACAAACTAGGCCACAGCTAAGCGCGCCTCGTGCTACCACTCTGCGCCATGCCCGGTTCAGGGGCGCTGCAAGTGCGCGGCATATGCCTCCATGCTTTTGGCTCCAACATCTTCAGTCACAGGATGCCGTGATGGCTGGACAGAGGCTGGAGAGGGCGATTTCTGCGCAAGGCGTTGGTAATCTCGGCTCCTGGTAGCCAGCGGGTTCACTGCCACCCACCACGCTGCCCATTCATTCTAGGTATTGGGCTATGATTTATGCTGCGTACACGAAGTGACCCGTTTTATTGGCTGAACAGAGGCTGTTGAGGGTGAATGAAATGACGGAAGTAGCGTTGTAATATGCCTCAGATAGCTGCGGCATCATTGAATAGAAATTGGTGGTGTGCGTCGCTGCGGGCAGTATATAGTGGGTGACTTTGTGGTGAGCTGGTGATGAACTGGCCCTCATTCATTCTCAATAGCAAGCTTGCTTGTACTATTCATACATAGTAGGAAGTTATGTCTTGTCAGTACAGGTGGTCTAGATCTAATTATGCAGGTCAGATTATCTGGATGACTTTGCAGTTTAACAGGATGATTCCAAGTTGGTAGCGAAGGCGGTGATTCTTCGTATGCGTCAGGATTCGCACACTTCCCGATGAACAGGATTCCGGGTGATTTTCTATAAATTAACTGAATAAGTTTAGCGGCAATAAAATTGCATAGATAGATCTGCATCTACTTTCCATAAAGGCGTGTTGACTGTGGTGCCTCCTGCTGTTAAGCTGTACAGTGCTGTGCAGAAGAGAGCTCATCTTAACCTTTGTCTTGCCTTCAAGAATGTATCTGAAACACAAATCTGGTGAAGTGCTGGTGACTGATGAAAGAGAAAAACCAGTACCATTGAAAATAAAGTAGAAATAATAAAAGGTCAGAGGGGTGAAACTCCATCATTCATTGGCAGGCACTTGGTTACAGTGGTCAACAATAGCATTTATTAAAAATAATGTACCTGTTCGACTTACGCCTGGGATTCAACAGTACAAACCTACGGTCCTATCTCGTACGTCATACCAGGACTGCACCATGTGGGGTTTGCAAGTATAGAATATTACTGTATGCAAGCAACAGGTACTATTTATAGTAAACAGGTGATATAAATAAATATCCATGGGTTTTCAGTTCAGTACTCATCAGTTAATGTTTTTTAACTATTAATAAATGCAGGTGCATACGGATACAGTATATGTTTTACACACAAATAGTGTAATGGAGCAGCATTGATATTTCAAAGATTTGTTGCTACAGTTAATATCAGGATTGGGTGCTTTCTGTACGGAACATGAATACCATACTCAGAATAATTTTAAGCCTTCTGATATTCGGGTTTCTACAAAATTCATGGACAATGATGCACGATGAATTTTATAGTCTATAGATGTAAATATATTGTAATAGCAAAGTACCCTTCAATGAACAGGTATACTTGTTCTTAGCACACTGCTAT
This sequence comes from Polypterus senegalus, assembly GCF_016835505.1. Taxonomy (NCBI): domain Eukaryota; kingdom Metazoa; phylum Chordata; class Cladistia; order Polypteriformes; family Polypteridae; genus Polypterus; species Polypterus senegalus. Next base: position 11,293 of record NW_024381334.1, read on the forward strand.
AACAGGACATCACCCTCGACACTGGAAATGGATAATACCAGTAAATAAAAGCACACGAAACATGGCCTCTGTTTGTGTTATGTTGCTCATCACTGAATTTTAAAATTAAACTAGCAGTTCTAATTGCCACTGAAAGCTTTACTAAAATGTTTTATTTTGGTACTCATAAAACAATTCCATAGGATGTTGCGAAATTCTGTAATAATGTGGTGTTTGGTTTAAAACAACTAAAACGATGACGGCGGCTAGAGACATTCGTATTCTGTTTCACCCCAGTGCCATGGCACACCATTCAATTGCCATTACGGAAATTTAACGCAATCTACTAGGATAAAGCCCTGCATATTGCCGTTGTTAGAATCAAAAGCTGTCTTTGTTTATGATCAAATCAATTCCAGACAGACTAGGCTTACCAAGATTATAGTAGACTGTTTCTAAATAAGCCAAGTAATATTTATGACTTAAAATTTATTTTCATTTACAGAAAAAAACACAAACAGGACATCAATTCGTAAAAAGAAAATGCCTACACTGGTCATCATTTTAAATCTTTTCATAATAACTATAGCGTAATAACACATACACACAGTATTATATGGAATATGCACTGCCGTTAAAGAATCACTCTGCCATGCTCTGTTGGAATTTATTGGCCTATCGCTATGGGCTGGATCCTCACCACCAATGCTATGGTCTGGTGCAAGCTGCTTTGATTTGTAGTAAATGACAAAAGAATGTTTAAAAAGCAAGCACGAATGGCATTTTGCCTAAGCTGCTAAGCTATTTTTGGGGCATGCTTAGTGACACATGGTCACTGGATATGTGATATAATTTATGATATATATAATATATTGGATCCATTAGCGAGCATAATGAAGTAGTGAATGAAGAAAAGAATTATTTGTGAAATCGGTTCAAACATCCTGCTAGGATTAACGATTAAAGTAATTAATGAAATGTATAACATTTCAAATATTAGTAATTCATGCGGGGCTGATAAAATCACTCCAATCCATTTTCTTCACTTGCTAGACCTTATCTCAACAATTTTATATAAATCGCTGAAATATATATCTATGACGAAGCTGCCCATTAGATTAGTTATAAATGTAGAAAGGGAACATCTTTACCGGCATAAAATAATCACACATAATTATATTATTATAATTCAGGTTTTTTGACTGAGATTTCATCTTTCTTATTCTTGTTTTTCCTTTATTTTTTGCTTCATTTGACAGTTTCTAATCTTGATGACATAGATAACTGGAAATGCTTAGAAAAGTAAAGATAAGGTGATTTTGGAATTTGCAAACCACCCAGTTATGTTGGTTAAACTCATAAAATCGTACGACTATTACTAACTTTCAAATATACTTACATATTTTAGATAAGGTGCACTCAAACATTTTTAATTGTTCTACAATGTAATTATTGTGCGAAACAAAAAAAGTAAGAATACATTATTCAGATATTTTTCTGGAGAGTGCCATAGTGAATTGCAGTGGTTTAGCACTGCTGCCTCCGCTCCTGGTTCAAATCTGCCTAAGGCATTGTGATGGGTTGCCCTTTCCCTTTATATAGCAGGTTTTCCTCCACAACCTCAGATGTATCTTTTTAGGTGATTAGTAATTCCAGAAACTGATTCTGTGAGTATTGTGCCAGTCTATGTGTGTGAGCCGAACTGGCACCTATCCAGGGGCTGGTGTCTGAACCTGAACGCTAACCTCAGTATGACATTCAATTCCATTAATATACCAATGATCTATAGCTTTCTTAACTTTTGAATCCATAATAATTCAAGTAGTTCTGCCATTATTCACAACTGCTGTTACAGACATAAAGAACTGGATATCTTCATTTTCCTTCAACATTAATTGTCCGAGCTCCCTAAATTGAACCAACCGACCGCATCTCTTGCCTGAAAAGATGCTAAAACATGTTTCTTACATTTATGATACATATTGTTAGTTATGCCAAACTGATAGAACATCCACATAAGGTATAATTTTCTGCAGATCTACATCTAATATGGTCTACCTAATTCATGGAATGTTCTGACACCATTCTACGTAGGAAAACTGGAAAAACACTGCAAAGAAATATGTAAGTTGAACTTATGCTAAATTTAACACCTTACAACGCATGGTTTAAATAGAGACAAGTTTATGGCAGATATGAGGATTGCATCTCAGTTTATCCCAGACAGCCTGACTTCGAAATCCACATTACTTTAGAAAAATATAAACTTCAAAAGACTATGTTGGACAATTATCTTTTCCGACCATGATTATTTTTACATCTACAACAACAACAACATTTATTTATATAGCACATTTTCCTTTAAAATAGCTCAAAGTGTTTTACAAAATGAAGAATAGAACAATAAAAACACAGTAAGAAAATAAAATAAGTCAACATTAATTAACATAGAATACATTAAGGTCCGATGGCCAGGAATTGGACAGAAAAAAAAAAAAAAAAAAAATACAGACGGCTGGAAAAAAAAATAAAATCTGCATGGTTTGAACCATAGAGACCACCAGTCCCTCTGGGCAATCTACTAACATACGATAGAACAGTCCTCTTTGTATTTGGTGTTCTCACGGAGGATTTGATGATGGTCACATAGACTTATAGCTCAGTCATCAATGTTGGGTCATGATGCTTTGAGTAAGGTGGTGTGGTGGGTGCAGGCATACCATATGAAAAAGAAACAGAAGAAGAGAGGCTGGGGGTTGAAATGCGGTTTAGAGCCGCTATGGACAGGGTTATTATATTCAGTTAGTTGTGCAAGAGTATTGATTAAAGTGAAGTTATGAAAGCCATGTGCAAATAATGTGTTTTAGCAATTTTTAAAGTGCTCTACTGTATTAGCCTGGTGAATTCCTGTGTAGGCTATTCAGATTTTAGGTATAACAGCGGAAACGCCTCACACTTCTTTTAAGTTTTAGCTTTGGAATTGTGGAGACACTCATTTGAGGATCTAAGGTTGATTTGGAGATATAGGGTGTTAGACATTCCGATATATAAGATGGAAGCGAGATTATTTGAGGCTGCCGACCCATAAGCAGAATTTTACAGTAAATTCTGAAAGACACAGGTAATGATGTGAAGCTGACGTAAACTGGAGAAATGTGTTGGGATTTTCTTTTCTAGTTGAAGTTCTAACTTGGCACCATTCTTTTTCATTTACAAATAATTGTGTCACTTTTGGGTAGTCCTGGGAGAGTGCGTTACAGTAATCTGATGGGCTAAGCAAAAAGTAGATTAATTTCTCAGCATCTATCAATGATATAAGGAAGGTCTAACTTTTGCTATGTTTCTTTAAGTCAGAAAAATGCCTTCTAGTGGTCTGATGAATAGTTTAAAATTCAGGTTACAGTCAACAAGTTACCCTAGTTTTACTTCCATCTTAACTTTTAATCTATTCATCAAGTTTTATTTCTGATAACATAACCAGATCATTATTGCCAATCACTAAAATTTCAGTTTTCTCTTTACTGGTTTGAAAGGTACTATTCATCCATTCAAATACCAGTAGGAGCACTGTGCTGGTGATTGGGAAATTCGGTGTCATCAGGTGCCTGAATGCAGTGGCACATGGGTTATCAGCATAGCTGTGGTAGCTCATTGTGACAGGATAATCTGGCCTAGCAGGCTTATAGATTGAGAAAAACAAGCGGGACCCAGGATGAGGCCTTGTGGAACTTCACTAGAATATCAACCAGCATCTTTGGTTATTGTACAACTCACAAAAGAATTTTCTCCTGCATGTAAGTTCAAACCAATTTAAGACTGCTTACTGCCAGAGGTAGCCATTGACTTAGGCGATTTCTAAGAATATTGTGATCAATGTGTCAAATCTGACACTCAAATAGGAGATGAGAACAGATAAATGGCATCTGTCTGCATTCCATAAGTCATTTACTACTTTAATGAATTTGATTCTGTGCTGTGATTTGTTCTGACAATGAAATTATCAAGAATACTTTATGTTTATTAGGGTGGTCGTTTTAACGTTGCAAAATGACTACCTTCTCTAAATTTACTTAAGAAGACGCGGAGTTAGAGATGGGTGGAATTATTTTTTCTTGAGCAGGGTTTAACTACAGCAGTCTTAGACAGTCTGGGAAGACCCGACATTTAATATTGAATTTTCTGTAAAGATCTTGTCAACTAACTTAAAATACAGCAATGCTGCTTAAAATTTTTGTAAGAAGAAATTAAACCTTTTTAAACTGAAATATACAATAATTATTTATTGAGGATCTCTTTGCTTCCATTGTCAATTACGACCATCCAGTTGTAATATGACCAAGCTGTGTGCTGAGCTTACTCTTGAGCATACAGCATTACAGAAAGTTTAATATGTAAAAGTAATCTTGTTTCAATTCTCACAACTGGATTACCACTGTCATGTCGGTTGGGTTTCTGGTTTGTTTCATTCGTTAGTATTTTAGAGCGTGTTGTGTTAGTGACATTCAACTCCTTATCAAGCACTGTAAACGCCATGTTCATTGTCTAACGCTACATCAGCGGGTTTGTGTTCCGCCGCTTATCCGGTATCACTACTGGTAAATCACTGTGACATCGGATGTTTAAGAGGCATTGGCGATTGTTGGTCATAAAATATTTGGCCGACTTTAATACACCTGAAAGCAACAACCCGGGCAATAATTCAGCGGCAGCATCCATCCATGCAGAACCAGCCATGGGTAAAGACCAGCATTTCACTCTTATGGTGCTCCTGTGTGATATAATTGTCTCACATGCTGCTCATCAGTCACGCGCCAGACTGCTCCCGGTCGTTCCAATACATAAGACAATGTTTCCTCCAGGATATCGAGTACAGGCCTGGTATGGCGTACGGCATAACAAGACGTGGAAAAGGCGGTTGCCATCTCGGGGCATGGAAACCACTCGGTAGGGCGTTCTTTGATCGATGGGTGATCACCTGATGAACATAATAGGGTACAGTTTGGAGCGATAAAAATGGGCACCTGAACAATGTATTCGTCTAAAATACTACAATAACTATATAATCGTAATAGCGAACAATAAAACAGTGGAAGGCGTGGATTAATAAGAGCTGCGGTTATAAGCGGGAGGCGTGAATCGGTGGCGAACTAAGGAAGGATATAGAGCTGGGAGTGAAGGACGGCCTTATAGGCAGGCAATAACCACGGTGACCAAGCTGCAGGCTATAGACGCTATAATACGTGATTCAGTTAAGCGTTGGGAACCCGTGCCCGATTTCTTAAATAGGCCTCAATCGCTTGGAGCCGTTGGAAGGTTCAATATGGTAGTAACGGTGGTGTGTACCACCGAAATAAAAATCTGACCATTGATTCGGTTCGCTGGGAAACCATCTGAAACTCATGATGGGCCATAAATAGGGTTAATAGGACATTTGACCGTTGCGTGGAATTCCAGTAGAACTGCTTAGCACGCCGCAGTAAGCTGTAAGGAATGAGCTAACAGAGTAACGGCCTTCTACCACGGGAAGTTGTAGGGTGGTAACGTTGGAAAGTTCAATATGGTGGCCGGCGGTGATCCTTCCACCACAATAGATAAATACATCGGTTTCGGTTAAGCGCGAAACCGCCTACATTCGTGAAGATGGGGTCCTCTTCTACCTACAAAATTGGAGAATTAGTAGCGTGGAAAGTTGATGGCGACAGTGGCATCGCCACTAGAGCGATAAAGACATCGGTTTCAGTTAGTGCAGAAGTCGCTACAAATTTGGGCGAAGATGGGAAATATAATGAAAGTTCCAACATGGTGGGCCAACCGACCGTTATGACTGTGGCGTGGCCAATTTTGATATGAAACCTGCTTAACTTTTGTAAAGCGGCTGCTGAGAATAAGACTGCAAATTTCAGCTTCTACCATGGGAGGATTTAATTATTGATGGGTGAGTGGTGGTGGTGGAAGGCTTTGCCTTTATAGTATAGATTGCTTGCGCCTGATAACTGTTGGTGACTGGGTCAGGGCGCGGGTGGAGGGGTTTCAGTTAGAAGTTATTCCATATAAATCGGGTAAATCTATCCTGGTGGAATTTAATTTGTTTATAATAGAGTGCTATGGGGCTTAGGAGTTCCGCGGTGTTGGGAATGTACTGTGTTACATCTCGATATTTCATAGGTTTCCAATGCTGTATCTGTCCTAGTGTCTATATATAAGCACAGGAATTCCATTCCATGAGCCTGTACATCTTGCCTGAAGAGATTTCAGGTTGCCTTGACAGCTTGCATATTGAAATCTTTTCTAGTTAAGTCATTTGTACCTTTTATATTTCCTTCCAACTAAATTCGGAATCAAATTATAAAATTACTGGTAGTGAAAATAAAAATGCTAATCTAATTTAAAGCTTCCGTAGTTGACTGCTTTAAAACAGTGGCCAGAAACTTGGGTGTTTTTTCGAGTGTAAGTTAAACTTTGGGTTTCACCTCCAAAAACTAGTTCAATCTTGTTTTTATCATTTTAGGATTGTGAATTTTTTCTTTCCTGCGCTTCAGGGACACTGAGAAATTAGTGCGCTTTTGCTTGTGCCTGGGTGCTTTAACTCCTTGCTCTCAACTCTGTAAAACCTGTCTGCTGGCTGCCTTCGTTCAAACTGCTGCTAAAACTCATCAGATCTAAGTTCTCTACTCATATATTGGCTGGCCTCATTATATTGGCTGTAAGTTAGTCAGTCGCTTCAGAAAGCATTTGATAAGACACACATGAGAGGGTTGGGCATCAGAGTTAAAAGAAGTAGAGTTCAGGGTGATGTTTTAGATGGGTGCAGATTGAAGCAGACACAGGAGCAGGGGTGATGGTGGGAACCTCATCAGAACTGGCCAATCAGCCCAAAATTAGTTCACAGGGGTCAGTGCTAGGGCGCTGCTATTTTTATCTCTATAAATGATTTAGATGGGAATAAAGTTAACAAGCTGGTTAAGTTTGCAGATGATGCAGATAGGTGGATTGTAGATAATTTGGAATCCGTTATATATCATTACAGAAGGACTTGGATAGCATACAGGCGACGGATTTGTGAATAAAATTTAATGTCAGTAAATGCTGAAGTATTACACATAGGAGTAAAATATTAGGTTTGAATACACAATGGGTGGTGAAATGATACACCTTATGAGAAGGATTTAGGGTATGATGGACTCTAAGCTATCAAGTTCCCAACAGTGTTCAAAGCCATTAAGAAGGCTAACAGAATTTTGGGTGAGTTTATACTTTCAGAAGTCAGGAGGATTGCTCACTCCTTTATAATGCCTGAGTGAGCTCATATTGAGTACTGTGTGTGCAGTTTTGTTCAGGCTAAAGGACATAGCAGTGCTAGAAAAGGTCAGAGAAGGCGACTGCGGCTGATTCAGGCTTCGCCGTTTGAATTGCAGGAAAGATTAAAGAGCTGAGCCTTTACAGTTTTAAGCAAAGAGAAGATTTAAGAGGTGACATAGTTGAAGTGTTTAAAATTATAGAGAAATTAGTACAGTGGATGAGACTTGTATTTTAAATAGGTTCATCAGAACAGGGACATGATTGGGCTTGTTAAGGGTAAATTTGCTGACATTAGGTTTTCTTTACTGAACAACAGACATGGAATAAGCTACCGTAGTGTGGTAGCAGTAAGACAGGACTTTCCGGCTTCGACGATGTTTCTTGGAGAAACAAGTGGATGGACTGGTAAGGCTTTGTTGGGCTGAAGGCCTGTTCTGCGTCTAGAGTGTTCAATGTTCGTCTAACTATTAACCTATAAAGCTCTGAATGGTATAAAACTCCAGAATATCTTAAAGAAATGTTGCTTTTTATCATGGCACGGAGTGGAGCCTTAGATCATCTGACCAATGCTTACTTGTAATTCCATGCTAGATTGAAACAAAGGATAGAGCCTTCTGTTATATATTTAAACTCTGGAACTGTCTTCCCACTTAGTATCGAGCATGTTCATAATCCATTCGCTCGATATAAAATCTTCTTTAGCCAGGCATTTCTTTCTGGGTTGGGTTGTTTTAGATCTTTCAGTATGTGTTTATCTGACTAGTTTGTTGTTATATACTACTGGCTTTGTATTTTGTTCTTTATTCAGACTAAGCCACAAGATTTGTAATTAATTTTATTTACTTTTATTATTCTTTTCTATATACTTTATTTTGTTATTCTAGCGGTGTTGGAAGTATAGAAAGGCCAGAAGGAGTTCCATTGTATCTTCGTGGACCTGGAGAAAGCATGTGACGGGTGCACTTAAAGAACTGAAGTATGCTAAGGTTGTGCAAGTTGTATGAGAAAGTGGGATGGTGAGGTCCCATTAGGAGTGACAGATTCATTCAGGTGGAGGTGGGATGGGCTGGTAGTCAGCTCTGAGTCCTTTCGCCTTTGTAATTGATGAACAACGACTGAGTGGTGGGCAAGGAGTCCAGTTGGTTTGCAGGTGGCATTAAGTCTTTAAATGTGGGGATCAGGTTCGAGGGGACCGTGGAAGTGGGAATATGCCTTGGGAAATAGGAATGGGTCAGTGGAACAACAACATTTATTTATACCGCACATTTTCACAAATAATACCTCAAAGTGCTTTACATGATGAAGAAAAAGATAAATTAAAGACAAGTAAAATTAAAATTATAAATAGAATAAAATGGATCCAATGGCCAGGGAGGACAGAAAAAATAAAAATCTGACGGCTGGGGATAAAAAAATAAATCTGGGGGTTCCAAACCGCCCAGGAACTGCCCAGCCCCCTCTGGGCATTCTACCTCGCCGACAAACAGTCACTCTTTGTATTTGGGGTTCGTGGAAAGGACTTGATGATGGTCTGTTGGGCTTCTGGCTTTAATCCATCAATGAACATAATGGTGCCTTTTGGTGCTGAATTGGTGGTGGCAGGTCACACAAGCTGGGGAAAAGAAACGAAGAGAGTAGAGGTTATTGATTTTAGAGCTACATGAATAGTTATTATAATGGTGGAATACAGAGTATCAAGTTCTAAATTAAGGCAAGTTATGAAAACCCATGTTAAAATAATATGTTTTTCAGCATTTTTTTAGAGTGCTCCATTGTATAGCCTGGTGAATTCCTGTTGTGAGCTAACTGGTTGGGTGCATAACAGCAGGCTGCCTCACCCTGTTTTTTTGAGTTTGCTCTTGGAATTTCTAAGTAGACACTCATTTAGTAACTCAAGGTTCTGATTTGGAATATAAATTATTGACATTCGATGTAAGTTATTTGAAGCACATAAACTGTGAAATATTTTAAAGTTAATTCTGAATATTTGGGTAACTAATGCCGATGAAATCAAAACCCCAGAATATGTGCTTGATTTCCTAGTTATAATTCTTCCATTCTGCACTGGCTACAAACTTTTTAGGTAGTCCTGAGAGGTGCATTTGTTAATGATACGCTCTCGTGCTTGACTTTCGGCTTCACTCTGCGGATTTTAAATGCCATATCTAAATATATATCCACAGATTTTGCTGGTTCCAGAATTTCTCTGGGACAATAGGTCTTTCAATTTATAATTTTTCTTCCTCAATTTGCTTGCCCAGTTGATTTCCTTAAAGGCGTTGACTTCGGCGGATGCTTCAAGGGCAATCGAGCATACAGCCCACATATTAAATAAAACTCCTCAATATTATCGAAAATTTTTTGGGTGTTTGGGTTGTTTGCTTTACTATGTCTCTCTCCTCTCTCTCCCCTGGCCGGGGGGGGTGTGGGCGGGGTTTAAACTTTTTGCACAAAAGGCTGTTTGCCTAGGGGAACCCCGGGGGCAGCTCCTCAAAGAAATGCCCCTTTGGTGTTAAAAAACTTATTAATTTTTAATTTTTTGCTTTAATCTCCTCTCTCTCTCTCGGCGTTCCCCTCCCCGACGGGGGAGAGGGAAAAGGGGGCTTTCCCAAAGGGGCTGTTTGGCAAAAATCCGGGCGCTCCTCTCCAGAAAACCAAACCCCGTATTGTTTTTTTTGATTTTTGCTTTTTTTAAAAAGGCTCTCTCTCTCTAAAATTCTCTGCCCCTAAAAGAAAAAATTGGGGCCCAAACTTTTGCTATGTTTCTTTAAAAAAAAGCTGTCCTAGTATTCTAAGTTCTTTAAATCCGTCTAGAGCTTTTTTATTCAATCCTAATGCATCAAGTTTATTTCTAACTAGCAAAATGCCAGCAGAGAAGTAGTGTGTTAAAAGTTATAGAAAAAAGAAAAGGAAACATTTAAAATAAGCATTAAGAAGATTATCCAAATATGTGAATTGTTTTGTCACTGTTATAGCAATTATTTACTTATCATATATATATATAAACACACACACACACACATATAAACATATATACATATACATATAAATATATCTACATTTACACATATCTACACATACACATTTATATATATATACATATACTCTACATATATATATATACACATACATACATACATACACACACACATATATATATATATATATATATATATATATATATATATACACACATATATATATATATACATATCTACATATATATATATATATATATACACTATGTAGGTGGCTGAGTGTGGTCACCAATCAGCCACCTACTTAAGGAGCATAGCCCATGTCAAGGCTGGAGTCAGGTGAGGAGGGAGGATGAGGTAAGTAGCAGAGGAGGCGAGGAGAGGCCCAGGTGTGTTGGCGGGACAGAAAGTGGCTAGTGAGCCTAGACTTAGGGGTGGGGGGTTATGGTGGCGGTGCACTTGGATCTTATATTCTTTGTAAATAGTGTAAATAAACGTGGTGTGATGGAGTAAAACAGTGTCCGCCTGTGTGTGTCGGGCATACATACTTCACAGTATACACATATATATATACATACTTTGTACATATATATCTACTGTGTACATATATGTATATATATACCTATATAGCAAAATCCCTAAACTACAGCTGACGAAGAACTGCTTTAAATTTTTATTAAGAAGAAAAAGAAAACCTTTTAAACTGAGGAAAATATACAATAACTATCTGTGGGGGATCTCTTTGTATAGCATTGTCAGTTCAGCACTCGGTTTGTAATGTGACCAAACTGTGCACTGAGATTACTTTTAAGAATGCAACATATAGTTGTCAGGAGAGAAAAGCAATATTTTACCTCAAATCAATGGCAACCTTTTGTAGGGGTCTGTCCTGAGACTTGTACTTGTCATCACTTGAAGCGAGCCTTACACAAATTAGAGGCATCTGAATTGAAATGGGAGAATCAGAGGTACCATGAGGATGCCAGGGGCATTAAGTGTGGAGAAACTCGAGACAAGCGTGTGTGACCAGCTTGTGGATTTTTTCTGTGAGTATTTGGTGGCGGCGTGTGAAGTTGCTTCATAGGGCAGCGTTAGCTGTGGAGCTCAGCTTCGGGCATATTCAACACCTTGTCAGTTGTTATGTCGTTTTTTTTGAAGAGGTTTGATGCATAGAAGTGATCACTTTCGTATTCGCGTTCAATCAGTTCCGCGTGAGCTGCTCTCTTGTGTAATGATGTTGTGATGTCCAAGGCTTTATTTAATGTTATCTAAGACCCGGCACTTAAAGTTTCTGCGCTACAGAAATTTTAACTCCATTACAAAGTGATCAAAGTCTTGTTTATACCTTGTGATAAACTTCTCATTAAACTTGTATCACACAAATAAAGTATTCAAGCGAAGGCATGACAAACGGCAGCAGGAGAGAGTGTCCATAAACTTAATTTAAACTTACAGTTTTACACCGTAGCTGTTTCACCCGGTAAGATGCATATGAATAAGCTTGTATGCATTTTCTTCCAAGCTCTTTGGGAGCTCTTCCTTCTTTTTTCTCATTACTCGCGTTCACAGTCGAGTTCCGTGATTATGTGGGAAGCATGATGATGTGACATGCAGCTCCGCCCTGACCATCAAGCTAAAGTCCATTACAGTATATGGAAAAATGGGTTCCAGTTATGACCATTATCGTAGAATTTGAAATAGAAACCTGCCCAACTTTTGTAAGTAAGCTGTAAGGAATCATGCCGCCAAATTTCAGCCTTCTACCTACACGGGAAGTTGGAGATTGGGATGGAGTGATGAGTCAGTGAGGGCTTGCCTTTATTAATTATAGATATCTCGACTAACCATTATTGCCAATTACTAAAATTTCTGTTTTCTCTTTATTTAGCGAAAATTACTATTCATCAATTAGAAACACAAGTAAGACATTGTGTTAGTGAGTAACAGCGTCTGGGTTATTAGGTGCAATTGATAAATACAACATTATTGTCATCAACATAGCTGTGATAAGCTCCGTTGTTGGTGCTCAAAGGTAATCTGACCTAGCGGAAGCATGTAAATCAAAAGAAGTGGACCCAGGATGATAGAGCCTTGTAGAACACCATATATATTATCATGTGTCTTTTGGTTATAATTACAACTAACAAAGAATTTTCTACCTGCCAGGTAGGATTCAAACCAATTTAAGACACTGCAGAGGCCCACCCATGGACTAAGGCGATTTCTAGAATGTTGTGATCAATGGTGTCAAAATCTTTGACACTCAGGTCTGGGAGGAGGATGACAATGGATAAAATAGCCTCTGTCTGCATTTACCGCAAGTCATTTACCATAGCAGTTCAGTTTCTGTGCTGTGATTTGTTCTAAAACCTGACCGGAAATTTATCAAGAATAGTATGTTTATTGGGGTGGTTATTTAATTGCATAGTGCTGCGGCTTCTCTAAAATTTTACTTAAGAGGAGCGGGTTAAAGATGCGGTCTAAAATTTTTCAAAAGCAGAGGGTCAAGATTGGCTTTCTTGAGTAGGGGTTGAACTATAGCAGTCTTAAGACAGTCTGGGAAGACCCTATATATCTAATGACAGTTTACTATGTCAAGAATATTGATGAATTAGCACACCCGATACTTTGAAAAACTTATTTGGTATTGGGTCAATGGCGCAGAGTGGAGGGTCTCAGTTAGAGAATTATTTTTATGTAAAATCAGGTAAATCTATCCTGATGAAAAGAATTTAATTTGTTTATAGCAATTACTTACTGGGGCTTAGGAGGATCTGCAGTGTTGGGGAGATATACTATATTATTTTAATATCATTTAATTTTTGATTGAAATACAGCAATACACCCTCCACGGGTTTCAAAGGAAGTATTTTGGAGGCATTCTTTGTATTTACCAGGGTTTAGCAGGCGATCAATTGTGAAAATAAGACTCCCAGGATTACTAGCATTGTTATTTATAGTCTCTTAGAAATAGCATTTGACAGACAGACTCAAGACAGACTATGTTGTGTATTCATTATTTTAACCTTCAGCATTTCATAATGGATAGTTTGTTTAGTTTTCCTCCATTTATGCTCAGCTCTACGGATGTTCTCTTTAAATCAGACACTCTCTTTGGGTCTTCCATGGGTATAACAATGCTAGAGATTTTTAACTGCCTTTTTTCAGGTGCAACTATGTCAGCAGCAGCTCTCACCTTAGTATTAGATTTTTTCCACCTTACTATTTACATTATCCTCGCTATTATAGTTAGCACTATATAACAAGACAGAAAACATGTGTGTAAATAGAGAAGGAGGTCAGTGGTGAGGATGCAAGGGGAGTAGAGTTGGCCGAAGGTGGATGAGTTTAAATACTTGGGATCAACAGTACAGAGTAATGGGGATTGTTGAGAGAGGTGAAAAGAGGTGCGGGCAGGGTGGAATGGGTGGAGAAGAGTGCCAGGGTGAATGGAAAGGTCTACAGAGGCAGTGATGAGACCAGCTATGGCCCATATGGGTTGGAACAGTGGCACTGACCAGAAGCAGGGAGACAGAGTTGGAGGTAGCAGGGGATTAAGATGCTAAGATTTTGCATTGGGTTTGTGAGGATGGATAGGATTAGAAATGAGAATTACATTAAGGATTAGCTCAAGTTGGACGGTTTGGGAGACAAAGTCAGAGAGGCGAATTTGGCTAGTTTGGACATGTGCAGAGAAAGAGATGCTGAGTATATTGGGAGAAGGATGCTAAGGATAGAGCTGGAGCAAGAGAAAAAGAAGGAAGGCCTAGGAGATGTTTTATAGTTGTAGTGAAGGACATGATGGTGATGGGTGTAACAGGACTTAAGATACAGAGGACAGAAGATATGGAAAGAAGATGATCGCTATAGTGACCCTTACTTGGGAGCAACTGAAAGAAGAAGAAGATTCTAAAGCACTTTATTGCATATTGCTTGAAAACTACTGTATAAATAAAAGTAAAATGGAAAAGTGTAAAATACTAAAGGAACAACTGCAAGAACAGATATTTTGATCAGGCAGACTTTGACTTTTTTCTAAGACTACCAGATACCCACATTTATCTTTTTCTGGGATCCGGCACCTCTTACCAAATTTACCGTAATTTACAAAGTAATCTACTTAATCAAGCATCGTTTATTTATGGTTTTGCTTAATCTTTAAAATCACAAAGTAACAAATTTTGCGAAGACCCTCTTGATGGCATAACACTTTTATGCATTCTACACAATATATGTGCATTTGTATGTAGATATTGTATGCCCTCCACTGAGTCAGTGCCTTAATGTGGTTCAGTGGTTTTGCATAACCAGTGATTCCCTGAGCTATGCCATTGGTAGTTGTGTACTCCTGATAGGAGCCACCATGGCAGCAATGTCAGAAGTGAGGTTGTGGTGACTAAGACTAACTCAGCTACCACCCACATCCCACCAAGAGTCCATCCAAGTGGTACAATTTCTTGCCGTGCCTCGTCATCTTACTTGGATTCCCAAGGTGGTGTGACAGAGAGGGATCATACAACCTCACTACCATAGATATTACCAACTTATTTGAACTGGCTCTTCTTGAATTGTTCTTGTATGGTGAGACTCACCAAGGATTCCAATCTCAAGATGGACTACGGAAGGAACACTGGAAAGACTATTATCTTCATTCCACATATGCAGCTGTAGTCACTTGCTTGAAGTTGGAGCACTTTGGGGAGACAGACCATGTTGAGAGAGTCACTGATCCAGCAAGAGGGATAGGAGAATGGCAAGAGACATTACCATCGAAAACAACCCACTGTGTCACCGAGGTGGCAATTCCCTTACTATTGTGTCCCTGAGTTTGCCTTTCCTGAATTGGCATGCTCTCCACCAGTGTACATATACAGGATGGAGGAGTGACAAAATGGACAAATGGATGGACAGCATCATCATCGTATCAACAGGCCGTAAACTGTCATATATTACATGACATTATGTTTTGTGTGATTATAGCACTAGTCTCACTAAAGGTGTATGCGGCGCAAAAGCCTTTCAATGGGAATTACTGTTTTAGAAGTATATGTAACAGGGTAGAAGTTCTTACAATGACATTTCACTTAAATGAATCAGTGAAACATTGTTTGTAATTTTATTGTGCCAGTAGCAATTTTGGTACAGACATCTAACGACCGCTTTGGACATTGCAGTACGTGTAGGTACAGGCTGGTGGCAGTGGAAGTAAGGCACTATGTCCGCACAGTATGTAAAAGGCTTTTCAAGGAGGAGCAGCATTATACAAAAATGTAAATACTGTGTCATATTTACTGCAATTTAAACTATAGGTTCTATATGCTTATACAATAATTTACAATTTAAGTCTTCAAGCTGTTTTCAGTCATGTAAGGTTACACTGCTAGAAGTCTTGAGACACTAATTGACTGCTGGTGCATGTTTATTTGGCTCAGAAGTGAGAGTTAAAAAACTCTTAACAATGGTACAAAGGATTTGTAAAAATTTAAAAATATGTGTTTTAGAAATAATGTTTATGTGAAAAGTCAACTATCCATATATCTTCTAAAACAGAATAATTCAGTTCAAGAATTGTGGGATGCCCAGTCTGCGAGCATATGGATATAATGCTCGAAAATATAAACAGTCTGCAATTAAGTTAACAGGAAAGAATGTGAAAACAAATTTGGGAAATACCTTGGGAAAACACACAATTATAGGGAGAAGATTACACTGTATGATATTTGAGTGTGCATACCAAAACCAGAACTATAGGTGAGTTTTCCCAACAAACTCAATGCCACTATGGCACTTTATTTGTACAAAACGTTTAATTCATATTTATACACATATTTAGTTTATGCTTATATATACTGTGAAGCCTGTAGCCACACTACATAATATACAGAGTAAAATTCCATTACAATGAATATCTTTACAACAAAGAATTTTGGTGCAGCAAAGTATTTTTATGGTCGACCCAGTTTCCCCATATGACAGCGAGTCTATAGAAATCTGGTACTACCACAAAAGTAAGATTAAGAGATACTTTCATTTACAACAAATTGCTTAAAAGACTGGCAGAAATGCTTGAATGAGATCAGCCACAGAGCAGGTAGTTCTGTGGCATGGCCTCATTTGTGCACAATGCTCCCGGAACATAAACTTGCAAAAAATATTTTCTCTCTTAGAGCGTTCCTGCATTACTGTTTTTGTTTTGCTGTTTTTGTTTTGAGGTAGTTTAATTGATACCTTTGTAGTAAGCATCGGCATTTAAAAACATCCATTGGAATTTAACTCATTTATCACCCTCCTATAGAAGCGGCAGACACTGAGGAAGAAACAGTAACTAGTTCATATTAGAAAAAACTTAAATTTGTGTGAGTGGCAGATCCTGTTCCACTGAATTCCTCCCACCCAATTTTACAGCAGTGCTTCAGCCATTGGATTTGGGCATCAGTGGCACCCTGAAAGTGTATTAGGCATGAGAAATGCACATAGCAGAAAAATTCTGGATTAACTTGTAGGCAGGAGGAGATTAAAATTACTTGAGAAAAAGCTATTGAAATGATTGCAAAGCATGCTTGATGCCCAGTTAAAGAAAGCACTATGATGACAAATACAGAATCTCATTGCAACTAAATTTTTCATTACAACAAAAAATATTTTTAGGTCCTGGCGTTCGCTGTAATGGAATTTTACCTGTATATTGTCATAAAACAATCCAAAGACATCAGCAGGGTTTGGGGCCATACCCACTTATATTATGGCCCTGGCGCTGCAAATGGGTAATTTTGAGAGTTGTTCACAGTCTTAAAACCTGACTTTTGGGTGAAAATTTAAAGATGATAAGCTTTAAAGGTTGAGACAGAGTGATGTCGCCAGGACCAAATTGAAGTGATGTATGCGGGCCGGGGTGACATCATCATAGATGACAGAACTGAAATTCACGTCGTTGAGGTGGAAGTAGCATCATCATGAACTGGAGTTGTAATGCGGCAATATAAATATATATATATTGTGTGGAGGATGGCTGGCGTTTGTCGGCCGTACCCCTAACCCGCCAGGCCCGGAGCCCTGCTGCTGCAACATGGAGGTTCCCAGAGGCCAGCAGGGGGCATCATGGACAATGGCGTTTTTATGCACAGCCCTGCTGGATGCCATAGAGCCACAAGAGGAGCTACAGGGAGGACCGAAGATTTTTTAGGTGCCCTATGACCGGAGTTTGTCATAGGAAGAACTTTCCGGGTTGAAGAACTTTTACGGCGGAAGTGATTGAGAATCACATGGACTGGGGAGTTAGGGAACACTTCGGGTCGGGAATGCCGGGACTGTGGAGACTCCCATATGGCGAGCTGAGCTGGGTGGAAGGGTGGCAGCGTCTGGGAGCTGGAGGATTGTTTATTGTAGTTATTATTGTGTTCTGTAGGTATTGTGGAGAGAGTGTACTTTGTGCACTGTGGTGATTAAATAAAAGTCAAAGTTTGGACTTTTTTTTACCTCCTAGTGTCTAGGTTGTGGACAGGGTTCAAAGGGGGCGTGGCGCCCCTATCTATACATACTATATGTGTGCATTGGCCGATCCCAAATTGTCCCTAGTGTGTGCTTGGTGTGTGTGCCTGCATTTGGGCTGGCACCCTGTCGGGGATTTGTTCCGTGCCTTGCACCCTGTGTTGGCTGGGATTGGCTCGGCAGACCCCATTGGAGGCCTGTACTTGGGATACTTAACTTGCTTGAAGGTTGGATTGATGGATGGTTATATATATATATATATATATATGTATATATATATATATATATATATATGTATATATATATATAGCAAGAATACCAGCTTCAAGCGGATAGTGTGTTAAAGAGTTATGAAAAGAAAAGGAAACATTTTAAAAAATAGCACTTAGGATGATTGTTAATGTAATTGTTTTTTGTCATTGATATAGTGTTGTTGTCGCATCTATCTATGTATCTATCTATCTATATATATATCTATATCTATATATATATCTATATATATATATCTATATATATATCTATATATATATATATATATATATATGTAAAAACCAGCGCTTAGCGGCGGAGAAGTAAAAGAAAGGAAACATTTTAATAATAGCATTAACATGATTGACAATGTAATTGTTTTGTCATTGTCATGAGTATTTGCTGGCATATATATATATATATATATATATATATATATTATCACAAAGAGCGAGACATTGACAGATAAAGAGTTGGGGCATACCCGTATATTGTATTCGTGGCTGCAAAAGTCGTTTCTTTTAGCAAAATACAGAGCACTGGAAATTGCACAGCGAGAGTCAAAACAAGACTAAAAAGGGGAAACAAGGAGAAAGAGGGCAGGTTTTCAAAGGGGAGACAGGAAGTGAGGGTAGGTATGGATCCGACGCGTGGTCTTCCACCATTGGCTAAATGGCGGTGACATCAGAGAGGGACTGGGCTGAATTGTGGCCGACTTCCATTGGCTCAGTCCCAGTGATGTCAAGATTGATCCAGGTGAAATCCCCGAGGATGGTCTGCAGGCAGGGGAGAAAAGAGTCAGTGCATCTCTGCCACACCCACGGCATGCCTCGAACTGCACCTTCACTCAAGCCCGCTTGGCTGCCTCCATGCGCGTGTGTGGCGGAGGCCCCCCCTTAGCCCAGACCCGGCCAATTGAGAGCTGACCCAACCGAGAGTCGTGAACCGAGGAAAGAAACATCAGCGTTGGCGTGGAAGCCCGGCTTGATGAGCAGCGAAAACTTATACGGCTGCAGGTCCAAGAAACCACCCGGGTGACCAGCGAGGATTGACTCCTTGTGGAGGGTGCATCCACTGTAGGGGTGCATGGTCGGTGACAAAGGTGAATTCCATTTAACAGGTAGTACCTCAATGTCGCCCATTTAATGTGAGCCTCACCCTCCCACCACTTATACGGTCTCCCCGGTCAGCAGTTTCGGCTCCAGGGGAGCATGATGGGGTGCTCCACACCATCGGCAGCTTTGGCTCAGCTTACGGCCAGGCCTGTATTCCGGCGTCCGTCACGGAAGAGGATGAAGGCAAAGAAAGTTGGAGTGCCATCAAAACAGGTGTGGACATGGGCCTGCTTTAAAGTGCTAAATGCAAGCGCCTGTTTTTCAGTCCAACCACAATGTTGGGGCCTCTTCTTTGTTAAATCCGTCAAAGAGCGCCCGCTCTCTCCGAAACGAGGGTACAAACGGTAGTACCGGCTAACCAGGCTTGGACTTGCAGCTTGGATTCGCGCCGGGCCAGGGGCGGTTTTGATGGCATCAATTTTGGGCACTGTGGCGCTACGGTACCCCGACCCACCAGGTAGCCTAAATATTTGGCCGGCAATCCGAAGAAGCATTTCGCGGACAAATCCGAACCAACCTCTAAATTAATCCGTAATACCGCTTGGACATGCCATGAGTGTTCCTTCCATGTGCTGGAATAGGTAACCACGTCATCCAGGTAAACAGCACTGTATGGAGTTATGAGGCGAAGCACTTTGTCCACCAGGCGGCTGAAGGTTGCTGGAGCCCGTGTAGCCCCAAATGGAAGGACCGTACTGCCAGTGTCCACTAGGGGGTACTAAGCTGGCGGTTTTCGCCAGCGGAGTCCGTTAAAGAGACCTGCCAGTACCCTTCGTCATGTCAAGTGTGGTCAGGTAGTGAGCCTGTCCAAGCCTCTCGAGGAGGTCGTCCAGCGTAGCATTGGATAAGCATCAAATTAGGAGACTTGATTAAGCGGTGGAGTCATTGCAGAACCTCCAACTTCAAGTCAGGCTTACAGTGAGAGCACAATGGGGGCTGGACCAGGGACTACTCTTTCCTCAATCACACCTAGCTCCAGCATCGCTTGATCTCAAGCTCCACTTCAGCCTTTTTGCCTCGGGGAGGCAATCTGAGGCGTTCATAGGACAACAACCCGGGCTCTGTCCGCGATGTTGTATCAATCAGAGAGGTCCTTCGAGGTTCTCACTGACGCTACCTCGAGCAGTCGGATAGCTGTTTCCAACTCCTGCACGCTGTCTGGGACTTAAGTCCGTGCGAAGTTAAGGTAGGTATTGTGTGGCCGAAGAGTGGCTGGGGCTGGCGGGAGGGAGGATCCGGGGAGTCCCAGCCCTTCCACGGTTCCCAGCGAGTTCACGCGATAAACCCACTCCTTTGGTGTCGGCGATTGGGTTGGCTGACTCGCAAATAGTGACCAGTCCCGCTCCCCTCTCCTTAACGGTAGGGGGCCCTGCCAGTGGGCAAGCAATTTAGAGTGGGAGGTAGGCACTAGGACCATGACCCGATCTCAGGCGGAACTCACGAAGAGGCGTGCAGCGGTTGTAGTACCCGGGCCTCTGCGCTGGCGGGCCTCACCATGTGACTTTTTAAGGACGGGCGGGGAATTTTCCAAATCTGCTCCTTTGTGGCTTCTGTGATATATTCCAATATGTTTGTGGGAGGGAAGAGCCTCTTCTTCCCAGCCTTCTTTTCAATATATCCTATGCCCGAGGGTTGTAAGCCCGTATAGTAGTTCAAAGGGGAGAACCCCGTGGAGGCTTGTGGGACTTCCCGATAGGCAAAAAGGACGAGGGGGAGGAGCTGATCCCAGTTCTTCCATCTCGCTGACCACTATACGCATTGCTTGAGTTTGATTAAACCTCTCTACTAATCCGTCGGTTTGAGGATGATACACGAGGTCTTTAAATGCTTTATTTTCAATCTGGCAGTCTCCTTGAGCGTTTCCGGTGAAGGGGTCCCTAGTCTGTCAAGACTTCTTTAGAGGATCCCCGCAGCGTATGAGCTCACCCTAGTAATTCCACGTCGCGATGGCTTTAGAAAGGTAGCTGGCGCGGAACCAACCGGGGGTATCGTGTAAGCGTAATCCACGAGGACTAAGAATGTACTTGTGTCCTGGACTGAGAATCCAGGGTCCCCACCAGGTCGGCCCCGATTCTGTGGAAGGGCGTCAATCAGTGGAATAGGAATGAGAGGAGCCGCGGTCCCTCCTAGGAATTTAATGCAGTTGACACTCCGGGCAGGAAGCATAGCGGCGAAACCTCCTCATTAATTCCTGGCCAGTAGAAACAGAGCGATCCGCTCCAGGTTTTTGATTGCCCAGGTGGCCACCTAGGAGGTGAAGCGTGTGCTATCACAGACCTGCCGGGAAGGTCGCAGCGGCATAACGGCAACCTCGTCTCCTGCCCGTCATGCATTGCTACCACGGTAAGAGGTCATTATCTAGCACAAAGTAGGGGGCCCTGTGGCATCGACTGATTAGATGCGCTGGCCATTGACAAGGACCACTGCATTTTTACAAACTTCGGGAGTCATCGTTTCCATTGCTCCTTCTAAAAGAAGCGGTGTTCTTTAAGTGGAACCGCAGCGGAGAAGAGGGTCAGCGTCGACCTCAATGGGCGTGGTTTCCTCCCCCTCCTTGGCGTTGGTGAATGGCAGTATTAGCCAGCGGCGGCCCGGGGGAGTTACCGTCAGTCAAGGGCGGCTGCCGTCTCTCTCTGCCGGCTGATTACGGCGTGGGGAGGCGGCACAGGAGCGAGTTATCTCCGTCCATAACGAGGCCCAAATTAACGGGGTGGTATGTGTCTCACGCTTTTGATTTTTAGACCAGTCGCCCGTATCACGGGTGTGGAGGATCAGGTAGGGCGGCTACGGTGAGCTTACGAACTGACCCTCCGTATTGATGGCTGGCAGGACCTGTACCAGCGGATGTCTCCGTGGACACAGGTTATGCAGTCTTAAAATTTAGCCACTGTTATTTGCGGTTACTTTTAAGCGTGAGACGGCAATTGAAATGTTGCTGCCGAGTCGAACAAACCTACTGTGGTCTTGTGTCCCGTTGACGATCCACCACGCCAGTATGTGGGACGCCAGCGGATTAGCCAAACACACCAGCAGCCTCTTCACCCCCACTCCACCTGCATTCCTCCTTGCCTCCAAAGCGGTTTGGCCAGCGGCCAGCGGGGCCAATATGGGCTCGGATTGTACAGGGTGAGGCTAGGTCTTAGAGCGTACCCGGCTGAGTTTGTATAGGGACGATTCTATACTCCCTAGAGTGTAGAGGCCGCCCCTCTGCGTCTCCATAAGCTCTATGGGCTCAGCCATGTTCTTGAACCGCTAAGCCCCCAAACCCGGCTAGGTGAAGCCACGGGGAAGCCTTCCAGGAGCAGATAATGACTTCTGCTCTGTATTTCAGGTAGGCGTGTTTTCAAATGGCGGTAGCCAATGCCTACCATTGCCCATAAGGACCAGGCTTGTTTGTTGATTTGGCGTTTCAGGAGTCCAACCTCCATGTTTTATTTTATTCACCTGCCAGTCTGGGGCACCCCTGGGTAGTAAATGGGGCTTTGGTTTTACTTGGGAGGCAAACTCTCCCCAAGAGGGGAGCATACTAGGGTCCTTTTTGCCTCCCCTCAGAACAGCCAATTCTGTGAGCCCCCACCAGCACACTCCCCTAGCCACTCCAGATGGGCTAGTTATATGAGTGCGGGGCCGGAGCCATGCGGGTCACGCCGAACCAGGGCACCCTCCCGCCTGGAATGCTCGGCTGATGCAGCTCCACCTGGGTATATTGCAGGTCCTGTCACCTTCTCCTCGGGACTTCTCCATCCTGCCATTCGCCACTGTCACAAGAGCAGAGACATTGACAGATAAAGAGTTGGGGCAGCCACCCCATTATATTGTGGTATCCTGGCTTGCAAAGTCGTTTTCTTTTAGCAAATACAGAGCACTGAAGTGCACACAACGAGTCCAAAACAAGGCCTTCAAAGGAAACAAAAGGAAAAGGGGCAGGTTTTAAGGAGACAGGAGTGAGGTCGTGGATCCGGCCGCGTGGTCTTCCACCATTGGCTCGTAGCGGAGGTGACATCAGAGGACTGGAGCTGGTGTGGCCGGGCTTCCCATTGGCTCAGTCCCGGGAGGTGATGTCAGGTGATCCAGGTGGAAATCCCACCGAGGGATGGTCTACAGGCAAGGGAGAAAAAGTCAGTGCACTCTGCCACACCCCGGCATGCCTCGAACTGCCTTCCTCCCAAGCCTTTAGCTGCCTCCCATGCTTACGTGTGTGACAATATATATATATGCCATACCATATATATATATATATATATATTTATATATACACACACACACACATATATAAACATATATACACTATGGGGTGCCAAACAGGCAAATACATTGATTTTCACGAATATATAAAAATCAAAACTTGGATATATAAAGTCATTTCCGAATATATAAAAGTCAAAAACTTCATTATATAAAGTCACTTTGTGGAATATATAAAGTCAAAACTTGAATATATAAAGTCAGCTGGTATATATAAAGTCAAAATTTTTCTGAATATATAAAGTCAAAACTTGTTTCTGAATATATAAAGTCAAAACTTGAATATATAAAGTCAGCTGGAATATATAAAGTCAAAACCTGAATATATAAAGTTGCGTGAATTTATAAAGTCATTCCTGAATATATAAAGTCAAAGTCAAAAATATTGATTGAACGCTCAGGCACATTTTTAGTAAACAAAAAAAACTGAAATAAGTTAAAAAAAACGTATTCAGAAAAATAAATTAAAACACTGTTGGTTAATGTTTTGAAAATGATGCATGTGCCTCTAGGATTGGTTCCTGCCTTGAGTGTTGGCTAGGTTGGCTCAACAGACCCCGTGAACCTGTGGTGGATTCAACGGGTTGGGAAATGGATGGATATTCCAGGGGTGACTTTAGATATTCAGCTGACTTTATATATTCAAGTTTAAATTTAATATTCAAAGCTGACTTTATACTCGGTTTTTACTTATATATTCAAAGGTTAACTATATATTCTGGCCTTGACTTTATATATTCAAATTTGACTTTATATATTCAACAAATGACTTTATATATACCATGACTTTATATATTCAAGTTCTGACTTTTTATTCAATTTTATATATTCCAGCTGTTTTATATTCCATGACTTTTATATATTCAGTTTTGACTTTTATTCGAACGTTTGACTTTTTTATATACCGACCTGTTTATTATTCAAGTTTTGACTTTTATATTCCGACTTTACTTTATATATTCAGGTTTTTACTTTATATATTCCGGCTGACTTTATATATTCAAGTTTTGACTTTATATATTCAGAAAATCAATGTATTTGCCTGTTTGGCACCCATAATATACATATCTACATATATATATATCACATACATACATACATATATATCTAAATATATATATATACTGTATATATAAAAATCAACCCAGTGATGAAGAACTTCTTTAAAATTTTTTTTAAGAAGAAAGGAAAACCTTTTTAAACTGAGGAAAATATACCAATAACTATCATTAGGATCTCTTTGTATGCCACGTTGTCAGTTCAAGTCCGGTTTGTAATATGACCAAGCTGTACTGAGATTACTTTGAAATGCAGCTATAGTTTTGTCCAGGAGGAAAGCAATGTTGCCTCAAATCAATGGCAACCTTTTGTAGGGTGTGTCCCTGAGACTTAATAATTGTCATCATGACAGGAGCTTTACTGGAAATTTGAGGCATTTCAATTGAAATGGGAGATCAGGCGTATAACGGTGATCCCAGGTATACATTCAGAGTGTGGCTCTCTTCTGTTTTTGTGTAGTTGCCTTCACACAGCTTCTCCGCTGCTTTATAAATGAAGCAGCCATATAAGGCCATCGTTTCTCCTTGCTTTGACTCTGTACTGTTTTATTGTTCATTTATTACGATTCTTATTCGAGACTTACTTTACTGTTCAGGTACCCATTTCCTTTATTTAATCCAGCGCTTGTCGTTATTTTTGTTTGTTTATTACAATTATAGATATTTATTGATTCCCTTCTTTAGCTGACTGCCTGCTCATAAGGCGCTCCGCTGGTTTTTTGTGAATCAGCCTTTACACAGCTTCTCCGCTGTTTTATAAGCGAGCGACATATAAAGCAATCACCTTGTCAATTGTGTATGCGTTTTTGAACAGGTTTGATGCATGGAAGTGACTGTACTGCGTTCAGTCAGTTCACGTAGCTGCTCTCTTGTGTGATGTTGCGATGTTCACAGCTTTATTTAATGTTAGCTAAGACCTGGCACTTAAAAGTTTCTGGCTGCACTCCGGTTGTAATATGGCGAGCTTCGCGAGCTCACTCTTGAAAGTACAGCGTATAGTTGTCCAGGAGAAAACAATCTTGCTGAAACAATGATCGTTTTGAGGTCTGTCCCTAAGACTTATTACTTGTCATCGGCAGCAGAGCCTTACTGAAGTGGAGGCATCTGAATTGAAATGGGAGATCAGAGGGTATAAAGGATGCGAGAAATACATTGAGTTTTGGAGAAACTCTAGAGGCATAGCATGTATTAACATGTGGATTTTTCTGTGAGTATTTGGTGGCAGCGTGATGAAGTTGCTTCAAGGCCATAGCTGCTGAGCTCAACTCGAACATATTCTTTTCCTACCTTGTCGATTGTGTTGCGTTTTGAACAGGTTTGATGCATGGGTATCCTACCGTCAGTCAGTTCACGGAGTTCTCTTTTGTTGATTTCGATGTCACGGCTTTATTTAATGTTAGCTAAGATCCAGCATAAAAGTTTCTCTCACAATTTTAACTCCGTTACAAAGTGATCAAAGTCTCCTTTATACCTTGTGTCTTCTCATTAAACTTGTATCTCATGAATATAGTATTCATCGTTTTTCTTCAGCGCTCTTTGGAGCTCTTCCTTCTTTTCTATGTACTGCAGTCACAGTCAGTTCCGTGATTACGTTGGAGGCGTGATGATGTCACACAGCTCCCCCCCGCCATCGAGCTAACGTCCATTACAGTATATGGGAAAAACAGGTTCAGTTATGACCATTACGTGTAGAATTTCGAAATGAAACCTGCCAAACTTTTGTAAGTAAGCTGTAAGGGAATGAGCCTGCCAAATTTCAGCATTCTACCTAACGGGAAGTTGGAGAATTAGTGATGAGTGAGTGAGTCAGTGAGGGCTTTGCCTTTTATTAGAATAGATACCTATGTCTCTGTTTTTTGTCAGTGCAGCTTTGACATCATAGACCATAACGTGCATACTAATTCAGCGTGAGCAGGAACACTCAATAAAACTGAATAAAAAAAAATTTCAAGTGCGGTGAGATACGAAGAAAGGAGATTCAGCAGCATTTGTGTGTCAGCTTTTATCCCTCAGATCAGAGGATTTCAGTTCCATTGTCTCAAACACCACTCACATCTACAGTTATTCCCAGTTTCAGATAAAAAGTAACTGCACCAGATCTCATGTTGTATCATGACTGTGACTGAAGAATAAAAGTGCAAAAATACTAACTTTACAAGTACTATACATTTACACCAGCTGTTACAGACACAAATCAAATGTATGTTTTTTTTGTATAATATACAATAAGAGTAGCTCACTACTAAAAATGGTAAATTTGCCAGGAGGGCTGGTTTCAAACTCACGACCTCTGGATTACAAGTAAGCAGTTCTAACCACAACACCATGGAAGCTGTTGTATTGTGCTTGCTCGTTTTGTGAAAGTGTTTATTTGATATTTGGCCTTCAGTCTTCACACATTATACAGTTCATAATTACATTTTGTTATTTATTACTAAAACATGAAAAACTTTTCTGTTTTAACAATGTTTTACATAGTTGTTGTAGGCACAAAACACATATCAAATTATTTCCCCTTACAATGCTGAGTAGCTCACTCCCAGATAATCAATCAAGGCAGGAACTGGGAGAACTTCTTGGCTGTTCTGTGGCGGTGGGGATGGTATAGCAGGCTGCTTGCTGGTTGGGCTTATCGATACATTTAGAAGCTCCAACCTCACTGGGTCACATGTTTGGGGCCTGCACCAAATTAACATCATTCTGGACACAATTTTTAAGTGCCTTTCAGACAGCCTTGGTGTTATAATCCCTCTAATCCTCTAACAGCTGTGTTTGGTGTTCTTCAAGATGGGTTTAAAGTGGAAGGACAAACAAACTGTGATTGCCTTCACTACACTATTGGCACTCAGACTTATTTTGCTAAACTGGAAGAATCCTAACTCTCCTCTTTTTAAGTCAATGGTAACTAATGTTTTATATTATTTGAAATTGGAAAAAATCAAATTTCCCACTATAGAGGATCTGTGCAGAACTTTTTCAAAACCTGGCAGGATTTAATCAATAATATTTTAGAATAAGCTCTTAAAGCACTGAGGAAATAGATTCTCTCCCATTTCTTTTCTTTCCATTTATCTGTATCCGCCTATTAAACTCAATCAATTTATTTATTTTTACTATTTTAAGTTTTATTTCGTTGCAAGCTCTCTTTTCAGGGTGGTGGCTGATTGGCTTTCAATCCTATTTATTGTAAAAATTGATCTATTTGTATGGAATGATTACAATAAAATCAATAAAATTAAAAAAAAAAAGAAAAAGACACTGATGGAGAGGTGCAAAGGAATTTAAGATGGGTTGGAATTACTAGTTTTTTCATTGGCTCTGGTAATTCTAATGTTAAGGGACTATATGGCATGCTTTCTCAGAAGAGAGTAGTTGCTTTTTGTATTTTATGACAGCTGAATCATATAAGAAACATGGTTGGGTCAAAATCAAGAATTCTTAATAGAAATATTACTGTTACTGCAATAACTGAAAAAAACAGTGAGTTGAGGACAAAACAAACACTGTGAGGTAGAGGAGAGCTGCTGCTAATGTGCTTCTGGTGAGCTACACAGACTAAAAGGATGTTGAAGTTATTAACTACTTAAGGGCAAGCAGACCACACAGACATGATAAAGAATGTGAAAATATATCATAGCTAGTAGTGGTTTTTATTTTGAGTAGCTGTGGTATAAGACACAAAATCTAAGAATGCTTCATGCAAAATATTAAGATACAAAAGTCAAAAAATAAAAGAACCACTACAAAGCTACTTAGACAGCTGAAATTACTGGACTATAATGCCACTATCTAAATGTAAACAAAGGATGCCCCTCAAAGTCACAAACATTTTCAAGAAAAAAAGATCCAATGAATAGGGCCAGAAGGCAGGATCAAAAACAAATGGCTGAACTACATATTTTTCTAAACTAAAATTATATTTATTTGCATCAAAACCAGTAGAAGCAAATAAAAGCAGTACAAAGAATGATACAATCTGGGGCAGGATTTTGGATTCATGCAGTCTTCATTCAGTCCCAGATGACAATTCTCTTATAGCTTATTTTATTTACTTGTATTTCATTTATTCTTAATTGAAAAATGAAAATAAACAGATTTCCTGCCAGAGACAGAACTCTTTACAAAGTGTCCAGCAGATACACAGAGACAGATAGAAAGCTCCATGAAAGTATTTAAAAAAAAAAGCAGCAAATGAATTGACAGAACTCTTTTGAAAAAGAAAAAATCATTATCATAAAATCAAGGTTATTTTCCCATGAGAATTAAAACCTGCACTTCCTAACTAAGAAAAATACTTGTTTGCCTTGCAGCTTTTTCAGAATGCACTTCACTTCTTCCAGCATGATAAGACTTTCAGAATGAAAATCTGTCACCTGAAAACTTTAAAGTATCTCACATACAGATGGGCTACAAATATGTATACCTATTCCATAGAATTATTACTATGAAAACTGTATACATCACACACTTTCATATTTGTGAGAATCACTGATAAAATCTAAAATGTTATACATTTTATTTTTTTTGAAATATGAAAATGAAATTATCATTGTTGCTGTGACATTTATACATCCCTACCTTGATAGATTTCAGCTAGTTGCAGGTAAAGACAGAAATAAGGGATGAAAAGATTTCTGAAAGATAAACCAAAGGTTGAGAGAAAATGTACAAATTTAAGAAAGATAAATAAGAACCAAAATCCTATGAACAAAAAAGGAAGAATAGCACAAAATGATTTCAAATAAAATCAAATCAAAACAGGTCTAGAAGGTTACAAATTTAAATTATACAACAATTACCAAGTTCTGGCAGGGCATCATAGCGTATGAATGTGAATTTGGAACCCAATCAGAAATAATGACAATCATTTTAAAACGCAACATTAATTTCACCATTTTAGCAGAAAGAAAATATTTTTAATTTTCAAATTTCATCTGCAAAAAATGTA
>NW_024381335.1:0-17603 GCF_016835505.1 Polypterus senegalus
ACAAAAGAGCAAGCGGTGGATCGAGACAACGCCATTACAATCCAGATAGCTGGCGTGTCAGTGGACAGAGATTGTTAACATTAACAGAAAGTGCAGTTGGTTTACAAAAATATTTACCATTTCGTCCTTTTCTAAGACGTGTTCAGTGCAGTACAACGTTTGACAAAGCCTCTGGACATTTTAATACAAGTCTATAAATGCCTCAATGGATGGTTGAAGATCTGTTGTCAAAATGATAGTTTAAGTTGTTTGTAAAATTCTACATTTTGATGGCAACTGTCATGCAGTGTGATTCCTTCTCTTTATGGGGCCATGCAAGCCCGTATTAAGACTTGTGTGCACATTAAAATGGTCTTTTGTACAATTCTCATGACAGTGGAAGAGGTTATTCTTAGCCAGTCCACCGCACTGCATGGGGAAAAAACTACCGTCGAATACCGTGAAAGTGGTACAATCTTGAAAAATACCGTGATAGAGAACGTTGGTCATACCACCCAGCACTACTTGTGACGACTGCCAAGCTGGACTGAGTGACAGTCCTTGAGACGCCCCGTGTTGATTGATTGATTGATTACCTGCTGGATTTCTTCAGATAAGCGATCTCTCGTCCACTCCACCGATGCCAGGTGGGTGTTCACCCGAAGTGTGGTAAACGGACGGAGGGTGCGAGAGGCGACTCAGCAGCTGTTCAAACCTTCCATTCGCCTCTTCATGGCTCAGCGTATGCAGGAGCTGCAGAAACCCAGAAAGCTGCGGTTAGACTGGCACTTCAAGTCTTTTGACTGCTGTATGCTGGCACAGTTCAGTAAAGGGCACTGCAGTATAACTTACACCAAAGGAGGCTCCACTCACCTGGTGGGCATGGAGCTCAGGGACACTGGACGCACAATAAGATCCCCGACTGTCACACAGCCCACCTCCTGTGACAGTCAAAGGCGAAACCCATGATGCCATCTCTGGACTCCGAGGCCACCACTTGTCACAGGGTGACACTGCCATAACCAAACGCTGTGTCATTTGTCAGGGAGTTGCTTTGCTCAGGTCAACATGGCGAGGAATCAAAACACACCATGGCAGTGCCAGGGGCAAAACAGAAACCACCACTGAATGGGATGTCAGCCATCACAGGGCCCATGCTTAGTGGTAAGGGACCAGCTGGAACCCCAACACACAGACTGGAACCCAGTCGCCTGGAGCACACGAGGCTGTGGCCGCCCTGAACGTCAGCCCTAAGTGAGGCTGATAAACAGCTCTGTACTGGATACACGGCGCTCTCAGGCAGCAAGGACAGAGTGGCGGGTCACCAGGTGGTCCTCTTGGTTAGCCAGTCGAGGCTACAAATACACAAAAGTCTAAAGGTTTGGTCAACGGGTCTGAACAGCCGTCAGTGCTGACGCTCTCTTACCTCTGCATTTCTAAATGTGTTCCTCAAGTGATCTTCAACTTCAGGCCGCAGCAGTAGCTTGGGAAACACGTCCATCGCTCCCCTCGTGGCCTTCCAGCTAAAAGGGAACATGAAGAGAGTCAGAGATCGGCTGATGTAGGAATGCAGACGTGGAGGGCCGGTGCTCGGCGTTGGACTTTAAACCACAAGGCCTGCCTCAGAATGACCACTGGCTCCCACTGTACTAAAAGCCTAGGGTGGGGAGCCACCGGCCAAGTACTTGGTCATTAAGGACATGAAAGGCAAGCAAATGATCCATCTGTGCGACATTCAGCTTTTTGTAACGGCCGCTTGTTCAGGTTGTACGGGCAGATGTCCCAATGCCAATGACCGACTTTAGAGTCAGCCTTGCTATTTTACCAGCCCATCTCGGACCCCCAATTACTACAATACAATACAGTTTATTTTTGTATAGCCCAAAATCACACAGGAAGTGCCGCAATGGGCTTTAACAGACCCTGCCTCTTGACAGCCCCCCAGCCTTGACTCTCTGAGAAGACAAGGAAAAACTCCCAAAAAAAACCTAGGAGGGAAAAATGGGAGAAACCTCAGGAAAGGCAGTTCAGAGAGAGACCCCCTACCAGGTAGGTTGGGTGTGCAGTGGGTGTCAAAAGTAGGGGGTCAATACGACACAATACACAGAACAGAACAAATCCTCAATACAGTATAAAAAGTACGGAGCAGAATTTAACAGTAGATGATATCCCATAATAAGATTTGGATATTTTTAGAGTCCTGGAGACCTCATCCATCAAGCTGCCTCCCCATTTGGCCAGTCCACGGCTGAAACGTTGCTCGGCCAGCCAATCCGATGAAAGGACCCCTCTAACCCACGATTCCTGTGATCCTCCATCAGGGCAGGCAAACAACTTGGCAGGTGGGCCGTGGGCACCAAGTGGCACATCTGAGTACCAAGAAGAGAAACAGAACAGGTGAGGGTGAGTATTCAATTCTAACTATCATGTCACTTATGTTTTAGTGTTAATGGCTAACAACAGAGATGACGTCTGTGCAGTTAATCAGCAGCTCTAGGCAGGGTGTGCTAAACTGAAGTCGTGAGTCTTCAGCCGGAAACCGAAGGGGCATCTCTTATAGTAGCGGGCAGACCACCGCACAGTTTAGGGGGTCCTGTAACTTAAAGCTCGACCTCCCACTGTTATTTTATTAATCATTGGATTACTTGGAGAATTACTGGGAGAAGATTTTATGAAAAACGCAAACAGTCGAGTTTTATTGCTGTTTTAAGCCACAGGACATGCAGGTAAGAATTTCACACATGACAAGGTGACAACCACAAAGTCAGCCTGGGATTTATTCTCAAATTGTGTCCCCTTGGAGCCCCTTTTTAAACAGCAGACCAGCTTGCTGCGAACTGAAAAACAGAGCAATGATTGTCGATTCCTCAGAACTCCTTCCAGTTCCTAAAGCCTCCCGCCTCAATGCCCCCTTAAAGAGGAGTTGCATTCAGGAGAAGCTGTGTCACCACGACACGACACGACACGACACAAACATCCATCCTGGACTCTCCTCCTGCTCTGGCCTTAGACTGTTCACTCCTGTTCTGTCGCCATTTTGGATTCCTTTCATGTGTAACGGAGTTCAGCAGGGGGCGCTAGTGCCACAGAGGCGCCACTAAGGGTCCGTCAGAATGCGTACGCACATGCATCGTTCATTTGACGTGTCCTCTGAGCACGCCCCTCAGAAATGAACGCAACGCATGCGTGAGTCAGTGGGGGGTGCAGTGTGATAAAAGTCGAGATGTGACGTCAGGGTCTCTTTGTCTACTATCTACATGCGACAGAAAGCTGCTTTGGGACCGATGTGCGCGCTTCGATGTTTGATGAACGGCTCGATGCGGTGAAGTAAAATGAAGTTACGGTGCTTTGATATTCCAGCGTTGCGTATTCCCCATTGTAATGACGCGCACATTTTAAAAGTCCCCCATAGCGTCTCCTGCATTTTGTTTCGTTTTTTCTGCACCTTCACAACGTGATCAGAATGTATGGCGGCGTATTTGAGCCACAGAGAAAAAAAACACGGTGAGAAGCGTATTTTGTGATTAAAGTGGAAATGTCCCCTGTAATGTGCAGTTTGTCACACAAAAGGACACATCCATCTGATGTGTCTGTAAGTAGTGAGTGACGTAACGAAGGTACTTTTAAAAGGAATGTTCCACTGGCTGTCAAATGAGCCATCATTAGACCAAATTGCTCACAATTAACAATAAGAACAAATTTGAATGTGGATTAAAGACACCGGGTGCCACAGCTAACGTCTGCTTGTACCACACACGCACTTTTTTAGATTTGTGTTATTTAGATTTTTCTGTTCAGGGTGCGTCTGTTAACCGTCAAGCAGTCAAGACTCGTGTTCTACTCCTTAAAAGTCGCCGGTGAAACCACAGCTTTACAACGACCGAGGACAAAGTGACGGAACCAACCGGAAAGCAGAGCCGGGCACACTCTGGAGTCCACAGAAGAGGCACCTGTGGTCATTCAGCTGCGCTCAACACCATCACTCGTTTTTATTGTTGCTCCTTGAGAGCCACAGATGCCCATCGTCGGCCTTAAATTTAAATCGAGGGACACCCTAAGCCTGACCCTCACTCCACATGCGGAGAGGCTGAATGTGACCTTTCACGGTTTTCTCGTCATTATCTTGATTTATTTATTTATTTATTTACTAAATTAAAGATATCGGAACAAAAAGCTTCCAGAAAAGCAGACAAAGCTGGATGGAAGGGTTAAAACCAATGAAGTTGACGGGCGTCCGTTGATGAAGGAGAGACACGGCAGGCCGGTCTAAGATGGCTGTCCTCTTCGTCTTGTGTGTGACCCTAGCGGCCCGAGGGGTTTCTTACTTCTGGTAAAGAGAGTCGAGTCGAGCCACCAAACTGTCATCTGTGTGTTAAGCCGAGCCGGGCCTACAGGACGACTAAAAGTATTAAATAAAAAGAAATGAATGATTCTGAGAACAAAATAAATAGAAAAAAAGTAATCACAGAATGCAGTAATAGTACAGTAGGAATACGAAGATAAAATTGCACATATTATTTAAAATAAAATCACAGCAACCTTAACAAAAGAAAATAAGTATTACAGATGAGATGAACTAGAATATTACACATAATATTAATAATCCTTTATAGACAAAATGTAATGAAATAATAATTAATTAAAGAAATTCACGCAAGAAGTAATTTTGATAGAGAACACAGCTTTTTAATTAAAAATTGTACATTTTTAATTGCTTCATAAAGTATACACTACAGGGTTATGTATGGAATAGCATGTCGGGTAAATGGCCTCCACGACTTTCCTGGCACATACGCACTCTTTTGTCGAAATTTTCCATGACCGCTTTACATAAACGTGGCTGAATTTCGTTGATTCAGCGCTCAATTTCCTCCTTCAAGGCATGGGAGGTCGTGGGCTTGATGGCGTAAAAAAACCCCAAAGAAAAAAGTCCAACGGCGTTAAATCGCGTGATCTGGGCGGCCAATTCTGATCACCAAAACGGGAAATTACACGACCAGGAAGTGACTCGTGCAGTAATTGAATTGTTTCTCGGGCTGTATGGCATGTGGCACCGTCTTGTTGAAGCCACATGTCGTCCACATCCATATCTTGCAATTTAGGCACAAAAAGCCGGATTATCACGTCGCGATAGCGAGCACCATTAACTGTTATTGCCTGCCCAGCCGCATTTTCAAAGAACGACGGTCCGATGATGCCAACAGCCCAACATCCGCACCAAACCGTGACACGTTGTGGATGCATTTGTTTCTCAACAATCACTCGTGGGATTTTCTGAACCCCAAATGTGACAATTTTGACGATTAACAAAGCCATCAAGATGAAAATGAGCCTCATCGCTGAAGATGATTTTGTTCAAAAAAGTTGATGAAGTTAAATCACTATTCCGACCGTATTTTGTATGAAAATTACGAACTGTAGCTGCCAAACCTTCATTATTTTAAAATATTGCTCATCAATGAAAACGCGTTGTTCTTTCGTGTAGCGCTCCATTTTTAGTAACTCTGAACTGTGAGCTGTCACGCCGTCTTTTTTTTTCGTTGGCAACACGATACCGCACAAATGGCGCCAAATTCAAATCTTGCGTGAATTTTGGGACACCCGTTAAAATCTTTTGTTAAAGTTTTACTTTTCTTGCCTTTACTCGCTTACTAGGTGAAATCATACGAAAGGTGATCGGAGAGAGCTTCGGATGCAAATCATCTTTTCGCGGAAGTATTTGACAAACGTTGCAGCGTTCATCTATTTGGCTTTTGCCTTTTACAGTTTATTCATTTTCGTCAATCTGGCGCCCTTCCTTTCCCATTGTTCACCCGAGGCCAGTGCCCCCTTTGCCTCACCCTTGTCCCGGCCCTGCCGTTATGTGCAGTTGGGCTTCTAAAACGGGCAATTGAAACGACTCTTTACAAAGGTGATACAACAACTCGAGGAAACTCCAAAGTATGGCAGTCATTTTCCATTTCTGTTAACCCTGATTCGGTTTGCTGACATGAGCTGAATGTGCCCAGAGTTTGAATGCTGCAGTCTGATTTGTCTAGAAAGTCACGCTTCCTCCACTTGATGTGTTTTTCTGTCGTAGCTCTGGACTGAAAAGTTGGATTTCGTGGCGCTGGGGTGCCTGCTGCCAGTCCACTTCACTTCTAATGGAGTCGGCTCACTCCAAACACAGTTTAGTCCACAAGAGCTCTCCGGCCAGACACTGACGTAGGTAACTGAACGGCCCAAGAGCTTCTATTTCGCCACGTAGGGATGATGGCGTGCGGCCTTCCAGCTTTAGTTTCTGTGACGTCCTCAACTTAGCATGTCACTTCTGACCCTCTGTAGGTGGCTTTGCCGGTTATTCTGAACGTTCACTCGCACAACACGAAACTTTTCACTTCAATGATTCCACAGCACAGGCAGTGAAGTGCGACGACCAACACTTTGTGAATCTCAACCTCAGAGTCCAAAAGAGATGGGGCTGTTACCCCTGGCCACTCTGCTCAAGCCTCCCGTGAATTCTGCTCCCACAGACAGGAAATTCAGGGGAATTTTGTATGGGCGCCCCATCCGATTCCGCTTGTTGCTTTGAGATGTGGCGCCCCTTGGGCAGGCTGGTACTTGTGTGACACTGTGTGACACAGTGTACGGTGGCCTCTTCCTCTCGCGACTGAGATGGGGTTTGGCAGTGGGTGCAGGTGGCACTCCAATTCGGGGCTGAGGGCTGCAAACAGGTGCCCGCTGGCATTTCCTTCTACCCTCAGCAGACCCACCGCTACTACCGGCGCCTACAAACTGCATCGACCGGGGCTGCCAACAGCGAGCCGTGAGCTTCCTAAAAACAAGACGTGGAGACCGGGACACCGCGAGCTCTCCGCTAAGTGGGTCTGGAAGGCGGCTGTGTTTGCGATGGCTGTACTCCGACACACCTAAACATAAAACGACGGCTCAAAGATAAACGCGTCGGGAAGACAAACCGGCTTCGCAAAAGAATCAATGAGCGACACCGCGGGCCACCCGGCCGACATTTCGCGCTACACACGGAAGAACCGAAGAGTTGCATTGAAAGCACGGTAAGCCAACACATCAAGGAGAACAGAGACAAGCAGACCATCACAAAAATAATCACAAAGCACCCACTTACTGTGTGAAAATTAACAGCGAGAAGACGAGCACTGGAGACGATAAAGACTGAAAATTTGAAGAGTCCCGCTTACGTCTTTCTCCCCATTGGACACACAGCCGGAAATGTGCGCCGTTTGTTTGCATGGAGTTCTGGGTATTGTAGTTCTTTGTCCGTACGCATTAAGCGGAATTCTATCAGGCGTTCACTTTCAGACTTTTGACACATCAAAGTACATTTATTGGTAAGAGTGTTTCACCCTGAAAGAGCCTCACAAACCCTCCACAACACTAAGGTGGTAAAGCTGGTTAGGTAATGAGTGTAACGATAACCCACTGTGGTAGTTTCATAATGTGTCAATAAAGGCTAGTAAGAATAAATATTAAAATTAAATAAGAATGAAGAATAATGTGAACTGTGTACAGTTTTTTGCACAATTTTCCCCTCTTTTATTATTGATCTCAATTATAAAGATAGATAGATAGATAGATAGATATGAAAGGCACTATATAATAGATAGAGATAGATAGATAGATATGAAAGGCACTATATAATAGATAGATAGATAGAAGCGAGGCTGAGGTCACTGAACTGAAGGTGCGGGTGCTGTCTGGGGAGGCGGGCACCTGCAGTGCCAGCCAGAAATGGTAGCAGGCCTGATAAACCAGTGAGTGGCACTAATTGGGTGACAAAGCCATTCTGAAATGTTCTCTGAGCCTTGATGAAGCCCGGAGCATCTCCTGAGTGCCTCCATCATCCTTATTGATGGACGTGCTACGTGTTGTCTGCCCGTGAAACGTCATTCAAGCCGCCAAGGGGTCTGCCAGGACTTTTTCAGCTTTTTTTCTCTTTTTTAAATGGTTTTGTTTCCCGGTGCCCAGGAGAAGGGCACTTTGACAATGAGGTATGTGTGAAGTGCCAGGTGCAGGGCAGCTCAACAAGAACGATTGTTAATAGTTTAGGAGTTGGCTGGGACACAGTGCACACACTGCCGAGGGCTGTGCATTTGTAAAGGGAGCCCACTGTTGGAATGGGCACGGAGAGTGCGGGCTGAGATTGAGGAACTCCAAAATGGAGGCCTGCACCAGGACCGCCATTCTCTCCCTCCTTCTCTCCAGTGATGTCACTCCTGGAAGCCACTGCTCCATCACAGGGTCAGGCCGATTATCCATTGAGATGTGAAGAACTGGGCCGTGCCAGGCGATATGTGCATGATACGTAAGTACTGGTGGGCAAAAGGGACAGTAGAGGGGTCAGTCAGTGTACTCAACATTTAAAATGACAGTAAAAGAGAAGCTGCAGGGCTCAGGCGAATACGGCCAGCTGTTCTGTGCGTTGGGCTGGCACCTTGTACAGTACGCACACTTAGCTTATGTCGTGGATTTTTACTTAAAATGTAAATAATAAAACCTCCCTCGCTGGGTTCAGAGGGGGGCCGCGTCATATGGCGGCCTGCAGTACATGTAGGGGCTACGTGGCCTTAAAGGGCCCAACGCACATCCAGCAGCCGACAGGATCAAAGATGGTGCTTTAGCTACAAGAGCAGCCTCGGCGTGACGTCAAATACAAGTGAAATCCACAAGCCAGCCTGCGAGCGGGCACACTCGAGCCATACAACACCCAGTGTGACACTGTGTACTGTGCGTTTGTCACCGTGTCACTGAGCGAGTTATTAGGACTCCTAACGTGTGGCCCACTTTGGCTCTCCCACCAGCCTCAGTTCTCCATGGCATCGAGCCTCTGGTCCTTATTTACACACCTGCATCCCACAGTTTCTGCTGATTCGTCAGCTGCTAATGTCCTGTTCCACCATGTCACAAATTTTGGATTCAGATCTGGGGACTGGCAAGGCCACCTGAAGATCTCTGAAGTCAAACTCCTGACACCAGACTTAGATGACTTTTGCCTTGTCACATGGCGTGGCGCATTGTCATCATTAGACGATCGTTAACCTGTGGACATGGCAGGAGGCAACAACCCTTGACCAGGCTGTTGGAATTAACCCTCTACACGCCAATACGGCACCACCAACAACAGCCCAGAGATGAGCGGACACCAGTCACGATGGCTGCTCGGAGTCGTGCAGAAATGGAGAGTCATCAGGCCAGACGACGTCCTCAGCTGTCCCAGTTTGGTGAGCCTGGCTGACCTGGACGTGGTCTCACACAGCTGTAGAGGGTGCCGCGGTGCCAGTCTGGCCGTTCTCCTCTCATCCAACCTCAGACACTTGATTGATTTCTAGGACTGGCACTGTAGCTGATGGCAAGAACAATAACAATGGGAGCTTTGATTACTGGTCTGGTCTCTCTGATGGCTGTCGCTGCTGCACATCAACTCAGTCAGGGTGGTCAATGGGACGGTCCTTACAGGTGACACTGCAGCTGTGACCCGCTGGCCTGGCTACTCGGAGCAGCTGTTTGAAGGACGTTGGACATCTCTGGGTCTGTGGTTCTTGAGGCTGATCCTCCACTTAGCTGTGAACCCCCCAGAGATGGCACAGGGTAGGAAGGGCTGCAGGGGTCTGTGGTATCCAGGGTAAGCTTTCTCTAGGCTGGTGGTCAGGCTGTCCTCCTGGCATTGCCAGCGACCCTTATTTCCATTTGGGTGACGAGTTTCATCCTGACTGACTGGAAAATGGGAAGGAAAGGCAATCACCTGGATTGTGGCAGCTACAGGGAGTAGTGCTGCTCTCGGTGCCTGCTAGGGTCATCCGCAGTAGGATCCGAGATCACCTGTTCATCTACCAGTCTGGTGTTACACCTAGGAAGTCCACCATTGACCACATCCTGGCACTGATGGGTCTCAAATGTGAATATCGGCAGACTTTCTTTGTAGCCTTTGTCGATTTTCATAAACCATTTGACTCGTTTGATCGAGCCGCCCTGTAGGACCCTCTTGGAGTTTTCTGATTGTCATGGCCGGCCTGTACACTGGTACTGGGAGTACTGTGCAGACTGGTGGTAGAACCTCTGTACTTTTCCCAGTTGATTCGGTGGTTCATCATGACCATCATCATCATCATTAAATTCTTCCATGGGAAGCCTGAAAACCACGAGGACTGATTTAGAAACCTTTATGTTAGATAGATAGATAGATAGATAGATAGATAGATAGATAGATAGATAGATAGATAGATAGAATGAAAGGCACTATATAATGATAGATAGATAGATAGATAGATAGATAGATAGATAGATAGATAGATAGATAGATAGATAGATACTTTATAAATTCCCATACTCCAGCAGCAGTATACTGATAAAGAACAATATTAAATTAAAGAGTGATAACAATGCTGGTATAACAGACAATAACTTTGTATAATGTTAACGTTTACCCCCCGAGTCACATAGTGTGGGGTCTCCTCAGTCTGTCAGTGGAGCAGGACGGTGACAGCAGTCTGTCTCTGAAGCTGCTCCTCTGTCTGGAGATGATCCTGTTCAGTGGATGCAGTGAATTCTCCATGATTGACAGGAGTCTGCTCAGCGCCCGTCGCTCTGCCATGGATGTCAGACTGTCCAGCTCCGTGCCTACAATAGAGCCTGCCTTCCTCACCAGTTTGTCCCTCTTCTTTATGCTGCCTCCCCAGCACACCATCATGTAGAAGATGGCGCTCATCACAACCGTCTGGTAGAACATCTGCAGCATCTTATTGCAGATGTTGAAGGACGCCAGTCTTCTAATGAAGTATAGTCGGCTCTGTCCTCTCTTACTCAGATCATCAGTATTGCCAGTCCAGTCCAGTTTATCATCCAGCTGCACTCCCAGGTATTTATAGGTCTGCACCCTCTGCACAGTCACCTCTGATGATCATGGGGTCCATGAGGGGCCTGGTCCTCCTAAAATCCACTACCAGCTCTTTGGTTTTGTTGGTGTTCAGTTGTAGGTGGTTTGAGTCGCACCATTTAACAAAGTCTTTGATTAGGCTCCTATACTCCTCCTCCTGCCCACTCCTGATGCAGCCCACCATAGCAGTGTCGTCAGTGAACTTCTGCACAGGTATGAATCTACTGCCATCTCTGTCAGCTTGTCCCTAAGGACCAGAGGTTGGATGGTGTTGAAGGCGCTAGAGATGTCCAGAAACATAATTCTTACAGCACCACTGTCTCTGTCCAAGTGGAGAGGGATCAGGGTAGCATATAGATGATGGCATCCTCCGCTCCCACCTTCTCCTGGTATGCGAACTGCAGAGGGTCGAGGGCGTGGCGGACCTGTGGCCTCAGGTGGTGAAGCAGCAGCCGCTCCATGGTCTTCATCAGATGTGACATCAGAGCAACAGGCCGGAAGTCATTCCGCTCACTAGGACGTGATACCTTTGGGACTGGGGTGATGCAAGATGTTTTCCAAAGCCTCAGGACTCTCCCCTGTTCCAGGCTCAGGTTGAAGATGCGCTGTAGAGGACTCCCCAGCTCCTGTGTACAGGCCTTCAGCAGTCATGGCGATACTCCATCTGGACCCGCTGCTTTGCTGGCACGAAGTCTTTTCAGCTCTCTGCTCACATGGGCTGCTGTAATTGTGGGTGTTGATGTCTCACCTATGCTGGTATCAGCAGAAGGATGGTTGGAGGGTGCAGTACACCGAGGTGAGAGTGGGTTAGGGTGGTCAAACCTGTTAAAGAAGTTGTTCATTTGGTTTGCTCTCTCCACGTCTGTCTCGATGGCGGCACCCCGCTTCGAGCTGCAGCCAGTGATGATCTTCATCCCATCCCACACTTCCTTCATGCTGTTATTCTGCAACTTCTGCTCCAGCTTTCTCCTGTACCGCTCCTTGGCCGCCCTAACTGGACTCTGACTTCCTTCTGTACGCTCTTGAGCTCATGCTGATCACGGCCTTTAAAAGCCCTTTTCTTCTGGTTCAAAATGCCCTTGAAGTCACTTATAAACATGGCTTGTTGTTAGCATAGCAGCGTACAGTTCTTACTGGAACTCCAATGTCCATCCAGAAGTTGATGTAATCAGTACTGCAGTCAACAACCTCCTCAATGTTCTCACTATGTGACCCCTCAGGATATCCCAGTCTGTAGTTCCAGTCTCTCAGAGCCTGCTCTGCCTCAGTGGACCACGTCCTGAATGAGCGTGTGGTTGTAGGTCACTCCGTCACTCTTGGTTTGTAGTGAGGCTGAAGCAGAACCAGGTTATGATCTGCTTTCCCAAGCG
Organism: Polypterus senegalus; assembly: GCF_016835505.1. NCBI lineage: Eukaryota > Metazoa > Chordata > Cladistia > Polypteriformes > Polypteridae > Polypterus > Polypterus senegalus. Next base: position 12,238 of record NW_024381335.1, read on the forward strand.
CAGGCAGTGGGATTCTGGCAGTGGAGGCTCTGGATGAGGGGTCTGGGCTTGCGAGGGTCCTGATAAACACCAAGGGCCAGGCCTTTAATGACCTCCTGGGCACAGCCATCAGCAGGGGGTTTGTCTGTGGAGAGAGTGTCAACCTCATCAAGGGGTTTACTGACCTTGGCAGTGACATTCATGTGACTCAGGTGACTCTTATAATGAGGTCAGTAGATGGATGGGGGGGGGGTAGTCATTAGGTGTGTGGCACCCCCTGCTGATATCTCTGCTAAAGGACAAAAGTCCAAGTGTTTAGAGTCCTGGTGGAGACATGGACACCATCCAGTGACCTGAGACTCCTTCATGTGGGTCTCTTCAGAGGGTCCTTGGGGTCCGCTGGTGTGACTTTGTGTTGCAGCGGTGCCTCGGATTCCCACAGGGCATGCCGGGAGTTGGACTTTGCAGACACAGCCCTGTTGAGCTCCATGGGTGCTGCCAGGGGGTGCTGTGAGGACTGTGGAGTCCAATTTTGTTGAGCACCCGCCTCATGCAGAAAGAAAGAAAGAACTGCGTTTGCACTTACAAGGGAAGAGTTTCCTGTGACTAAAAACTCTTTTGTGCTTTTAAAGGTCACAAGAGAAGATAAAGAAGACAGGCACAGACGTTTCCTTCTATTAACTCTTATATACCCAGAGGCTGACTAATTTTAATACATTTCACTTTAACTCCATTACAAGCTTTCACAGATAAAGTCATTGATACATACCGTATATATGAATATATACTAATAAAAGGCAAAGCCCTCACTCACTCGCTCACTCACTCATCACTAATTCTCCAACTTCCCGTGTGGGTGGAAGGCTGAAATTTGGCAGGTTCATTCCTTACAGCTTCCTTACAAAAGTTGGGCAGGTTTTATATCGAAATTCTACGCGTAATGGTCATAACTGGAAGCTGTTTTTCCATTTACTGTAATGGAGATGAGCTTCAACGTGGGCGGAGTTTCGTAGACATCATCACGCCCCACGTAATCACGCAGTACATAGAAAACCAGGGAAGACCTAAAAAGCGCTGAAGAAAACATGCATTATATAATTGAGAAGGCAGCTAAACAATAAGAAGCGAAAGGAAGTGACATATACAACCATATTCATGAGTTCTGCTACTGAAACAAAGCACCATGTAAACCTACACTTTAAATTAAGTTCATAGACAGGCTGGAGCTGCTTGTAATTTAGTGCCTGCCCATATAAGGTCAGTCCTCAGCGGACAATCCAATAGCAAACTCCCACTAAATATTCACGGGTTAAGGACTGTGCTAATGGAGAGGAAGATGAGATGGTCAGGCTGGTGTTTGGCACAAACTCAGCGAAACTGTGAGAGAAACTTTTAAGTGCCAGGACTAAGGTAACATTAAATAAAGCTATGGACATAGCACGAGATGGCACCAGCACAGCTGGGAACCTTCGATGCAAGTACACAGAGTGGCTCACGTGAACTGGACGAAAGTGCACAGATAAAAAGCAACAGTTCCAAAGAGCGCTGAACAAAACCGAATTACACAATTGAAAAGGCAGCAAAAAATATGAAGCGCCTGATAAGCATATTCATAAATGCAGCTACTGTGGAAACAAAGCACACGGTGGAAAAAGTCAATGTCCCGCTTAAAGGAAGATATTAGTGTAAAAACCCGTGCATGCAGTGTGTCAGGTCTCAGATAAAGAAGAAGACGAGCTGTTTATTGATGCAGTAAGAAACGAATCGATGAATGAAACCTGTCATCTTTACAACGATTGACAAACACGGAATGTAACTTGAACACATCCTACAAATACTAACCTGACTGAAAGAAATAATGAGAATCAAATCCTTGATGACAGCAACACTCAGTAACACTCACAAAACAAATACTGTATATTGACAGTCATGTTACGTTATTTTTAAAATGTTCCCTTTTCTTTTCTACCTTTTTAACACACTACTTCCATCATGATATATGGGTATATATATATGTATATATATATAACCCGATCTACATACTCAATAATGGATACTTTATTCGCCATCAGTGATTGTTTTGGTAAAGCCATACTCGTGTAATCATTAGATGAACGGTAAAAAGTAAGAGCGTAGGGAGGATGACTCATTGAGGCATGCAGGCTGTAGTCGCCAACTCTATCTGAATTGGCGATCACATTTGAAAAAACATATCTTTTCAAGTTCTATTTAGTCCATATGTGTCAAACTCAAGGGCAGGGCCACATCCGCCCGCGTGTAATTATATCCGCCCGAGATCATTTTATATACTGTATTATTGTTATTAAAGCCGGTATATGAAGCGCTGGTAACACAATAAACTACAGATCCATAATGCAGCGCTTCAGCTGCCTTGCTGAACACTTACCGCTTACTAGAGTTATGGCGCACTGAGTTTGCACGGCGCTTTGTGACTTTGAAGAACAAAAGTCCGCCTACATGCTCGAACCTTGTGCATGTTTGGTAGCACATATCTGTGTGAGAAGCTCTTCTCAGTGATAAAGACTAACAAAACAGCACACAGGAGTCGCTCACTGATGAGCACCTGCAGTCCATCCTGAGAATCTCCACAACACAGAACCTCACAGCAAACAGAAACGAACCTGTGGCCAAAAAAAGATGCCAGGCGCCCAGCTCTAAAATGACATCTGAGCAAAGACAACTGAATGATTTGATTTGTTATTGCACGTAAGAGCGGGAGTCAACCGTTTTAACAAACAGCGTATTGCACTGATACGAAATAGCTGTGTGTGTATATATGTAGATATGTATGTATGTATATATGTGTATATGTATAGATATGTATATATATATATATATGTTTATGTGTGTGTGTGTAAATATATATATATATATATATATTTATATATATATATGACAACAACACTCATCACTCATAACAGTGACAAAACAATTACATTGACAATCAGGTTACGTTATTTTCAAAATGTTTCCTTTTCTTTTTCTCTTTTTCATTGCTTCTTTAACACACTACTTCTCCGCTGCGAAGCACGGGTATTTTGCTAGTATATATATATATTGGGGAGGACCCTGGCTGGCCTGGATGCCCCTTCACTGTATGTTCAGCCTTGGACTCTGCAATACCTCCCCCTGGACTCTAGATGGCAGCCCCCCGGGTTGGAGCACTGCCTCGGTTTCCTGCAGGGCTCCATGGGAATTGGAGTTGGGTGCAGCCCTGTAGGGTCCCGCAGGCCGCTGGGACTCCTGAGCCGGGACTTGGCATTGGCAGTCAACCAGCTGGAACACTTCTGGGTGGACTAGAAAAAGGGGCCAGCAGCCACCACTCAATGGCCGGAGTCGGGAGGAGGAGGACGAAGCTTGTGTGTGGAGGAGTAAAGGTGGCAGGAAGAGAAAAGGAAAGAAGAGACTGAGTTTGGGCTGATTAGGGCACCGTGTTGTGTGCAGGACGTTTATATACATAATTTCAATGAATCTTACCTAATAACTAAGAGAATACAAAGAGATTATGCTGTATAACTCTGCAGGGAATATTTATAAACAGTGTGGGAGAGTTTAGAAGGGCTTAAAATATATAAAAATAACCAGATGAACATATGGTTTCTGATTCGCGGATTTTCATCTATCGCGGGGGGGTCTGGAACGCAAATCACGATCGAGGAGGGATTACTGTAGATAGATAGATAGATAGATAGATAGATAGATAGATAGATAGATAGATAGATAGATGTGAAAGGCACTATATGATAGATAGATAGATAGATAGATAGATAGATAGATAGATAGATAGATAGATAGATAGATAGATAGATAGATAGATAGATAGATAGATAGATAGAAAAGATTCAGCCTGGGCACACACAGGCGCCGAGACAATCGTCCCAGAAAGACGCGGCTTTGTTTTCTTCGTCTGCCTTTATATAACACAGCACAGCACAATGCAGCAATCAGCCCTAATTACTCAGTCCTTTCCTTTCCTTTCCTTTTCTTTTCTTTTCTTTTCTTTTCTTTTCTTTTCTTTTCTTTTTTTCTTTTCTTTTCTTTCCTTTCTTTTCTTTTCTTTTCTTTCCTTTCTCTTTTATTTCCTTTCTCTTTTATTTCTTCTGCCACCTCCACTCCTCTCTCTCAAGTTCCGTCCTCTGCCTCCCGACTCCGGCTCCCCTTTTGTAGTTCACCCGATGACCTTCTCTGATGACGACTCCGGATTCATCCGTGGGGCCCCCACAGGGTTGAGCTTCCAAGCTCTGTGGCCCCCATGCAGTCCAGGGGGCTGCCCTCTTGCTCCTCTTCCAGTCCCCTGATTCTCCAGGCCTCCCGCTGGGGTAAGGACCCCGGCCATCTATCACAATATACTTTATATAAATATATATATAGAAACAGATAGACAGAGTCTTTAGGAAAAGCCTACCAAAAAGTCCTCGGCAGCCGTCGATCTGGCGCTTGGTGAAATGGGAGTCTCACGCACACGCCTCTTCGCTTCTCAGACAAGGCCTCCCATTCGATTGGCTGGCTGTCCGTGTGATACGTGACAGTCTTTGATCTCTTTAGTGTCCGAACTCCTTCCTCTCCCAAGCTGTGAACCAATCTGGTGATTCCTCATCCCAGGCGCCCATCCGTCTGCAGGTTCTAAAGTCATCAGTACATCCTGAGGCATCCTAGCCGTTCCCTGGACTTCTGTTTGTTTGCCCCGTTGTTACTGGGATGGCTACGATTCAAGAAAAGAAGATGCTTTGGTAACTGTCCTTGTCCATCTTAAAACATAAACACTACACACACAATGAGGGACGGTCGGCGTCCTCACCCAGCCGGGATCCCCTCAGAGTGGAGGGCCAGGGGACACAGCATGCACATGGCACTGTCTCCCCCAGAATGTTAGGTTGCATCGTGGGCATCGGATCTGCGGGTGCTGCCAGGGGATGCCACAAGGACTAGCAAGGCCTAGTTTGTGGGGCTCCTGCCTTACCCAGAAGTGCCCCCGGGTCGAGCCTTTGGGACCCCGGAAGTACTTGGCAGGGATTACTTACAAGGAGCTGCCAGAGTTGGGAGGAGGAAGACAAAGCTTGCTGGGCGGCGATGGATGAAGATGGCGGATTGCAGTGTGCTGCTTGTGCTTCATACTTCAGCTGATGCTGTGGGAAACGTTTCCCGGGGGAAAGCCGCTCACACAAAAACCTGGATAAGGGAAGGAAGCTGGCGATGGCAGAAACCTGGCATCTTAGAAAAAACCCATTTACGAGCACAGATCCACTTAACGGAGTTCTCTTTTGTCATATAAATACGATAAACGCAACAAAATGAAATGCCATTGAGACAACAATCGGAAAAGAAGGACGGAGCTCATCGACATCAACGTCGAGATTCGTGAGACA
>NW_024381336.1:0-38841 GCF_016835505.1 Polypterus senegalus
TACCTTTAAGTCTAACTCTGTGGAAAGTAAAAATACTCTGGGAAAAGCAGTTGTAATGATGAATTCCAGATTTATGGTTAAGAACTGTTTGGGTGGTTTCCCAACTGTTTTTCAAAGTGCACTTGAACATCTCATACTACTTTTGAAATCCCCATTGACTTGATTGGGCCAAAACTGAAGTGGAATGAAACTCAATGAGTCTGAACTGCATGTTGTAAACACTTGAAACACATCTTCCAAAAGTTTTTCACAGAAATGAGTGTTTTGGGAAAGTTTCCTGGTGGAAAAAGTCATCACACATTGTACACAAAGTGAATTTCAGGCCCCAAACGGGTTAAACTTAATTCAATTTCCTTCAAGTCTAACTCTGTGGAAAGGAAAATACTTGGAAAAAGCAGTTCTAAATGATGAATTCCCAGTACCTTTTTGGTTAGAACTGTTTGGATGGTTTCCCAACTGTTTTTTCAAAAATGCATTGAACACTCATACTCACTTTTTGAAATCCCCATTGACTTGCATTGGGCTAAAACTGAAGTGAATAAAACTCAATGAGTCTGAACGCTATTTGTGAAACCACTTAACCACATCTGGGGCCATAGTTTTTTACAGAAATGAAGGGGTTTGAACAGTTCCTGGTGGAAAACAAGCCCACACATGTGTACACAAAGTGATTTTCAGGCCCTGAAAGCCTTATGCTGAATTCAAGTTTAGTTTAACTCTTGTGAAAGTGAAAATACTCCTTGGTAAAGCAGTTCTAAATGATGAATTCCCAGATACCCATGGTTATGAACTGTTTGGGTGGTTTCCAACTGTTTTCCAAAGCACTTGAAACATCTCATCTCACTTTTTGAAATCCTTGCTTGCATTGGGCCTTAAACTGAAGTGGGAAAGAAACTCAATGAGTCTGAACTGGTATGTTGTGAAACCACTTGAAACACATCTGCCTAGTTTTCACAGTGAAGTGTTTTGAACAGTTTCCTGGTGGAAAAGTCTCCCCATGTTTACACAAAGTGATTTTCAGGCCCTAAAACCGTATGCTGGTTCCATCTTCAAGTCTAACTCTGTGGAAAGTAAAATCCTTAAAAGCAGTTCTAAATGATGAATTTCCCCGTACCCTATGGTTAAGAACTGTTTGGATGGTTTCCCATCTGTTTTTTTAAAGTGCACTTGAACATCTAACTACTTTTTTAAATCCCCATGGACCAGGCCAAAACAGAAGTGAAAGAAACTCAATGAGTCTGAACTGCTATGTTGGGAAAACCCCTTCTAAACACATCTGCGCCATAGTTTTCATCAGAAATGAAGTGTTTTGAAAGTTTCCTGGTGGAAACAAGCGCAACAATGTGTAACAAAGTAATTTTTTGGGCCTGAAACGCTTCTTTTGCTGAATTTGTTACCTTCAAGTCTAACCGTGGAAAGTGAAAAAACTCTGTAAAAGCAGTTCTAAATGATGAATTCCCATTACCCTTATGGTTAAGAACTGTTTGGGTGGTTTCCATGTTTTCAAAAATGCACTTGAACATCTCATTCTCACTTTAAACCCCTTTTACTTGCATTTGGGCCAAACTGGGGGAAAGAAACTCAATGAGTCTGAACTGCTATGTTGTGAAACCACTTGAAACACATCTGTGCCATAGTTTTTCACAGAATTGAAGTGTTTTGAACAGTTTCCTGGTGGAAAACAAGCCGTCACACATGTGTACACAAAGTGATTTCAGCCCTAAACGCGTATGCTGAATTCAAGTTACCAAGTCAACTCTGTGGAAAGTGAAAATCTCTGGTAAAAGCAGTTCTAAATGATGATTCCCCAGTCCCTTATGGTTAGAACTGTTTTGGTTTCCCAACATTTTCAAAGTGCACTTGAACATCTCATACTCACTTTTGAAATCCCATTGACTTGCACTGGGCCAAACTGAAGTGGAATGAAACTCAATGAGTCTGAACTGCTATGTTGTGAAACACTTGAAACACATCTCCTATAGTTTTTCACAGAATTGAAGTGTTTTGAACAGTTTCCCGGTGGAAAACAAGCTGTCACACATTGTAACAAAATGATTTTCAGCCAAAGCCTTATGCTGAATTCAAGACCCTTTAAGTCTAACTCTGTGGAAAGTAAAATACTGTAAAAGCAGTTGTAAATGATGAATTTCAGTACCCTTATGGTTAAGAACTGTTTGATGGTTTCCCACTGTTTTTTAAGTGCACTTGAAATCCATACTTTTACTTTTTTAAACCCATTTACTTGCATTGGCCAAAAAATGAGTGGAATGAACTCAATGAGTCTGAACTTGCTATGTTGTGGAAAACACTTGAAACATCTGTGCCATAGTTTTCACAGAAATGAAGTGTTTTGAACAGTTTCCCGTGGAAACAAGCTCACATTTTACACAAAGTGATTTTCTAGGCCCTGAAACGCTTATGCTGAATCTGCTTTCCTTTTAAAATCTAACTCTGTGGAAAGTGAAAATACTCTGGTAAAAGAGCTAAATGATGAATTCCCAGTACCCTTTTTGGTTATGAACTGTTTGATGGCTTAACTGTTTTCAAAGTGCACTTGAAATCTATACTACTTTTGAAATCCCTTGACTTGCATTGGGCCAAACTGAAGTGGAAGAAACTCAATGAGTCTGAACTGCATGTTTGAAACCACTTGAACACATCTGCCATAGTTTTTCACAGAAATGAAGTGTTTTAACAGTTTCCCTGGGGGAAACAACCACCATGTGTACACAAAGTGATTTTCAGGCCCTGAAAGCTGTTTTTGAATTGTACTTCAAGTCTAACTCTTTTGAAAGTGAAAATACTCTGGTAAAAAGAGTTCTAAATGATAATTCCCCAGTATTTAGTTAAGAACTGTTTTGGGTGGTTTCCAAACTATTTTTCAAAGTCACTTGAACATCTCATACTCTTTTGAAATCCCATTTACTTTTCATTGGGCCAAAACTGAAGGGGAATGAAACCCAATGAGTCTGAACTGCTATGATGTGAAACCACTTGATACACATCTGCCCTATAGTTTTCACAGAAATGAAGTGTTTGAACTGTTTCCTGGTGGGAAAAAAAGCCGCCCCACATGTGTACAAAAGATTTAGACCCCCGAAACGCTTTTGCTGAATTCAAGTTACCTTTTAGCCCAACTCTGTGGAAAGTGAAAATACTCTGTAAAAGAGTTCTAAATGATGAATTCCCCTACTCTTTATGGTTAAAAACTGTTGATGGTTTCCCAACGTTTTTCAAAGTGCACTTGAACATTCAACTTTTTTGAAATCCCCATTGACTTGCATTCCAAAACTGAAATGGAATGAAATCAATGAGTCCCGAACTGCTATGTTGTGAAACCACTTGAAACACATCTGCTATAGTTTTTTCCCGAAATGAAGTGTTTTGAACAGTTTCCTGGTGGAAAACAAGCCGCAGCACATGTGTACACAAAGTGATTTTCAGGCCCTGAAACGCTTATGCTGAATTTTGTTTCCTTCAAGTTTAACTCGTGGAAAGTGAAAATACCTGTAAAAGCAGTTCTAAATGATGAATTCCCAGTACCCTTATGGTTAAGAACTGTTTGATGGTTTCCCAACTGTTTTTAAATCACTTGAACATCCCCATACTACTTTTTGAAATCCCATTGACCATTGGCCAAACTGAAGTGGAATGAAACTCAATGAGTCTGAACTGCTATGTTGTGAAACCATTGAAACACATCTGCCATAGTTTTTCACAGGAAAAAAGTGTTTTGAACAGTTTCCTGGGGGGAAACAGCCTCACACATGTGTACACAAAGTGATTTGCAGGCCCTAAAGCTGTTATGTGAATCAAGTTTCCTTCAAGTCTAATCTGGGAAAATGAAAATACTCGGGAAAAGCATTTCTAAATGATGAATTCCCCAGTACCCTATGTTAAGAACTGTTTGGGTAAATTCCCAACTGTTTTTCAAAGTGCATTGAAATCTCATACTACTTTTGAAACCCCATTTACTTCTTGGGCCAAAACTAAAAATGGAAAGAAAATCAATGGTCTGAACTGCTATGTTGTGAAACCACTTGAAAAACACCCTACACAGTTTTCACAGAATTGAAGTGTGAACAGTTTCCTGGAGGAAACAAGACGCCACACATGTGTACACAAAGTGATTTTCGGCCGAAAGCTCTATTGAATTCAGTACCTTAAGACTAACTCTGTGGGGTGAAAATATTGGTAAAAGCTTGCAATATGAATCCCCAGTACCCTTATGTTAAAAACTGTTTGGATGGTTTCCAACTATTTTGAAAGTGCATGAACATCTCATACTACTCTTTGAAATCCCCATTGACTGCACCAAACGAAGGAATGAAACTCAATGAGTCTGAACTGCTATGTTGGAAACCACCTGAAACAAAATTCGCCTATAGTTTTCACAGAAATGAAGTGTTTTGAAAAGTTTCCGGTGGAAAAAACAAGCGTCACACATGTGTACACAAAGTGAATTTCAGCCCTCAACGCGTTATGCTGAATTCAAGTTACCTTCAAGTCTAACTCTGTGGAAAGTGAAAATACTCTGGAAAAAGCAGTTCTAAATGATGAATTCCCAGTACCCTTATGTTTAAAAACTGTTTGGGTGGTTTCCCAACTGTTTTCAAAGTGCACTGAACATTCATATCACTTTTTGAAATCCCCATTGACTTGCATTGGGCTAAAATGAAGTGGAATGAAACTCAATGGGGTCTGAACTGCTATGTTGTGAAAAAATTTAAACACATTGCCATAGTTTTTCACAGAAATGAAGTGTTTTGAAAAGTTTTCCGGGGGAAAAAGCCCACAATTTTACAAAAAAGTGATTTTCAGGCCCAAAGCGAGCTGAATTCTCCTTTAAGTCTAACTCGGGGAAAATGAAAATACTCTGGGAAAAAACAGGAAAGTGAAAATACTCTGGTAAAAGCAGTTCTAAATGATGAATTCCCAGTCCCTTATGGTTATGAACTGTTTGGATGGTTTCCCAACTGTTTTCAAAGTGCACTTGAACATCTCATACTCACTTTTGAACATCCTTTGACTTGCATTTGGCCAAAACTGAAGTGGAATGAAACTCAATGAGTCTGAACTGCTATGTTGTGAAACCACTTGAAACACATCTGCGCCATAGTTTTTCACAGAAATTAAGTGTTTTGAACAGTTTCCTGTTGGAAAACAAGCCGTCACACATGTGTACACAAAGTGATTTTCAGGCCCTGATTCAAGTTACCTTCAAGTCTAACTCTGTGGAAAGTGAAAATACTCTGGTAAAAGACGTTCTAAATGATGAATTCCCCAGTACCCTTATGGTTAAGAACTGTTTGGATGGTTTCCCAACTGTTTTTCAAAGTGCACTTTAACATCTCATACTCACTTTTGAAATCCCCATTGACTTGCACTGGGCCAAAACTGAAGTGGAATGAAACTCAATGAGTCTGAACTGCTATGTTGTGAAACCACTTGAAAAAAATCTGCCATAGTTTTTCACAGAAATGAAGTGTTTTGAACAGTTTCCTGGTGGAAAACAAGCCGTCACACATGTGTACACAAAGTGATTTTCAGGCCCTGAAACGCGTTATGCTGAATTCAAGTTACCTTCAAGTCTAACTCTGTGGAAAGTGAAAATACTCTGGTAAAAGCAGTTCTAAATGATGAATTCCCCAGTACCCTTATGGTTAAGAACTGTTTGGATGGTTTACCAACTGTTTTTAAAGTGCACTTGAACATCTCTACTCACTTTTGAAATCCCCATTGACTTGCATGGGCCAAAACTGAAGTGGAATGAAACTCAATGAGTCTGAACTGCTATGTTGTGAAACCACTTGAAACACATCTGCGCCATAGTTTTTCACAGAATTGAAGTGTTTTGAACAGTTTCCTGGTGGAAAACAAGCTGTCACACATGTGTACACAAAGTGATTTTCAGCCCTGAAACGCGTTATGCTGATTTCAAGTTACCTTCAAGTCTAACTCTGTGGAAAGTAAAAATACTCTGGTAAAAGCAGTTCTAAATGATGAATTCCCCAGTACCCTTATGGTTAAGAACTGTTTGGATGGTTTCCCTACTGTTTTTCAAAGTGCACTTGAACATCTCATTCTCACTTTTGAAATCCCCTTTGACTTGCATTGGGCCAAAACTGAAGTGGAAAGAAACTCAATGAGTCTGAACTGCTATGTTGTGAAACCACTTGAAACACATCTGCCTATAGTTTTTTACAGAAATGAAGGTTTTAACAGTTTCCGGTGGAAAACAAGCTTACACATGTGTAACAAAGTGATTTTTTAGGCCCGAAAGCGCTTTTGCTGAATTCAAGTTCCCTTTAAGTCCCCAACTCTGTGGAAAAATGAAAATACCCCAAAACAGTTCTAAATGATGAATTCCCCAGTACCCTTATGATTTATGAACTGTTTTTGGGTGGTTTCCCCAAATGTTTTTTAAAGTGCACTTGAACATTCCCTACTCACTTTTTTTTAAACCCCTTTTACTTGCATTTGGCCAAAACGAAATGGAATGAAACTCAATGAGTCTGAACTCGGTTGTGAAACCATGAAAAACATCCCGCGCCCCTAGTTTTTTACAGAAATTAAGGTTTTTAACAGTTTTCCGTTGGGAAAACAAGCCGTCACCCCAAAGTGTAAAACAAAGTGATTTTCAGGCCCTGATTCAAGTTACCTTCAAGTCTAACCTGTGGAAAGTGAAAATACCCCGGTAAAAAAAGTTTTTAAATGATGAATTCCCCCGTACCCTTATGGTTTTTGAACTGTTTGGATGGTTTCCCCAAAGTTTTTTAAAAGGGACTTTAACATCTCCACTCCTTTTTAAATCCCCATTGACTTGCACTGGGCCAAAAAATGAAATGGGGGAAAGAAACCAAAGAGTCTGAACTGCTATGTTGTGAAACCACTTTTAAAAAAACTCGCCATAGTTTTCACAGAAATGAAGTTTTAACAGTTTCCTGGTGGAAAAAAAGCCACACCAAAGTGTACACAAAGTGATTTTCAGGCCCTGAAACGTTTTGTTTAATTTTGTTTCCTTCAAGTCTAACTCTGTGGGAAATTTAAAATACTTGGGAAAAAACAGTTCTAATATTAATTCCCAGACCCCCTTTTGGGTTTAAAAACTGTTTGGATGGTTTTTCCAACTGTTTTTAAATTTCACTTGAACATCTCTACTCACTTTTTAAATCCCCATTGACTTACTGGGGCCCAAAACTGAAGTGGAATGAAAAATCAATGAGTCTGAACTGCTTGTTGTGAAACCACTTAAACACATTCCATATAGTTTTTCCCCAGAATTGAAGTGTTTTTAACGTTTTCCCGGTGGAAAACAAGCTGTCAACACATTTTACACAAAAATGATTTTCAGCCCTGAAAGCAATTTTGCGATTTCAAAAATTTTTCCTTAAGTCTAACTCTGTGGAAAGTAAAAAAACTCTGGTAAAAGCAGTTTAAATTTATGAACCCCCCGACCCTTTGGGGGTTTAAAAACTGTTTTGGGTGGTTTCCCAAATGTTTTCAAAGTGCATTTAACATCTCATTCTCACTTTTGAAACCTTTGACTTGCATTTGGGGGAAAAATTAAGTGGAAAGAAACCCCAATGAGTTGAACCCGGTATGTTGTGAAAACCCCTTGAAACACATCTGGCCATAGTTTTTCAAAAGAAGTGTTTTTAACAGTTTCCTGGTGGAAAAAAAAGCCCACACATGTGTACACAAAGTGATTTTTTAGGCCCCGAAACCCTTATGCCGAATTCAAGTTTACCTTTTAAGTCTAACTCTGTGGAAAGTGAAAAAAACCTGGGGAAAAGCAGTTCTAAAAATTAAAATTTTAGTCCCTTTAGGTTTTAAAAACTGTTTGGATGGTTTTCAACTTTTTTCAAAGTGCACCTTTAACATCTCATACTCACTTTTTAAATCCCCCTTGGGCTTGCAAGGGCCCAAAAATGAAGTGGAATGAAACTCAATGAGTCTGGGGCTTATTTGTGAAACCACTTGAAACACACTGGCGAAAAGTTTTTCCGAAATGAAGTGTTTTTGGGAAAGTTTCTGGTGGAAAAAAGCCTTACAATGTGTACAAAAGTGATTTTTAGGCCCTGAACCCCGGTTTTTTGAATTCGTTACCTTCAAGTTAACTCTGTGGAAAGTGAAAAACTCTGGTAAAAGCAGTTCCCTGATGAATTCCCCCGTACCTTTTTGGTTAAGAACTGTTTATGGTTTCCAACTGTTTTTTAAAAATGCCTTGAAATCTCAAAACTCCTTTTTTAAACCCCCATTGACTTGCATTTGGGGCCAAAAATGAAGTGGAAAAGAAACTCAAAGAGTCTGAACTGCTATGTTGTGAAACCACCGGGGGAAAATCTGCGCCATAGTTTTTTCAGAAATGAAGTGTTTTAACAGTTTTCCCAGGAAAACAAGCCGTCACACATGTGTACACAAAAATGATTTTAAAGGCCCTTTAAACGGGGTTTTGCTGAATTCAAGTTTTTCAAGTCTAATCTGTGGAAAGGGGAAAATACTTGGTAAAAACATTTCTAAAAAGAAATTCCCCCCTTTTTCCCTTTTGGTTAAGAACTGTTTTGGGTGGGGTTTCCCCCTGTTTTTCCCAAAATGCATTTAACATCTCATACTCACTTTTGGGGAAAACCCCTTTTACTTGCATTGGGCCCCAAAAATAAAATGGAAAGAAACTCAATGGCTGGGAAATGCTATGTTTGGGAAAACCCCTTGAAACACATCTGCGCCAAGTTTTTCCAAAAGGGAAAATTAATTTTTTTAACGTTTCCTGGGGAAAACAATACACATGTTTCACAAAGGTGATTTTCAGGCCCTGAACCAAGATTTAATTCGTTACCTTCAAGCTAACTCTGTGGGGAAAGTGAAAAAACCTGGGAAAAAACAGTTCTAAATTTAAAGAATTCCCCAGGGACCCTTTGGTTAAGAACTGTTTGGATGGTTTCCCCAACCTTTTTAAAGTGCATTTAACATCTCATACTCACTTTTTGGAAACCCCATTGACTTGCAATTTGGGGAAAAATGAAGGGAAAAGGGAAAATCAATGAACGGGAACCCATTTTGTGAAACCATTTAAAAATCTGCGCCCCTAGTTTTTCCCCAGAAATTTAAGTGTTTTTAACAGTTTCCTGGGGAAAAAGCCGGCCACAATTTGACAAAAGTGAATTTTTAGGGCCCCCAAACGCTTTTGGGGTTTAATTCGTTACCTTCAAGTCTAACTCTGTGGAAAGTGAAAATACTCTGGAAAAAACAGTTCTAAAAGATGAATTCCCCAGCCCTTTTTAAGAACTGTTTGGATGGGTTTCCAAAAATTTTTTTTAAAAATGCCTTTAACATCTCATACTCACTTTTTTAAACCCATTGACTTCTGGAGGCCAAAACTGAAGTGGGAAAGAAATCAAAGAGTCTGAACTGCTTGTTTTGAAACCACTTTAAACACATCTGCGCCCCTAGTTTTCACAGAAATGGGAAATGTTTTGGGGCAGTTTCCCGGTGGAAAAAAAAGCCTTCACATTTTGTACACAAAATGATTTTTTTTGGCCCCGAAACGTTATGTTTAATTAAGTTACCTTCAAATCTAACTCTGTGGAAAATTAAAATTCCTGAAAAAGGGAGTTCCCAAAAAGATGAAATTTCATCCCTTTTTGGTTAAGAACTGTTTGGATGGTTTCAAGTTTTTTTTAAAGTGCATTTTAAAATCCCATACTCACTTTTTAAATCCCCTTTTACTTGCATTTGGGGCCCAAAAATGAAGTGGAATGAAAATCAATGAGTCTGAACTGCTATGTTGTGAAACCCTTGAAAAAATTTTTGGGGCCGCGGTTTTTTTACAAAAAATTAAGTTTTGGGAAAGTTTCCGGTTTGGGGAAAAAAAGGGCCCCATGTGCACAAAGTGATTTTCAGGCCCCCTGATTCAAAATTTCCTTCAAGTTTAACTCTTTGGGAAAAGGAAAAACCCCTGGGAAAAAAGTTTTAAATTGAAATTTCCCTACCCTTTTGGTTAAGAACTGTTTGGATGGTTTCCCCAAATGTTTTTAAAGTGCCTTTAACATCTCCCTACTCACTTTTTGAAACCCCCTTGACTTTTTCATTGGGGGCCCAAACGAAGTGGAATGAAACCCAAGAGTCTGAACTGGGTATGTTGTGAAACCATTTAAAAAATCCGCCATATTTTTTAAAAATGAAGTGTTTTAACAGTTTCCTGGTGGAAAACAAGCCGTCACAAGTGTAATTGAAAATGATTTTCCCCGGGCCCCGAAACGTTTTGTTTAATTCAATTACCTTCAAGTCTAACTCTGTGGAAAATGAAAATACCTGGTAAAAAAAGGGTTTTAAATGATGAATTCCCAGTACCCTTTGGTTAAAAACTGTTTGGATGGTTTCCCCAAATGTTTTTAAATTTCACTTGAACATCTCAAAAACTACTTTTTTGAAATCCCCCTTGACTTGCATTTGGGGCCCAAAAATGAAGTGGAAGGAAAACCCAATGAAATTGAACTCACCGGGAAAACCCCTTGAAACACATCTCGCCATAGTTTTTCAAAAGAATTGAAGTGTTTTGAAAAGTTTCCGGGGGAAAACAAGCCGTCACAAATGTGTACACAAAATGATTTTTGGGCCCCGAAACGTTATGCTGAATTTTGGGTTTCCTTCAAGTCTAACCTGTGGAAAATAAAATACTCTGGTAAAAAGTTTAAATGATTTAATTCCCCAATTTTTGGTTAAGAACTGTTTTGGGTGGTTTCCCCAAAAATTTTTCAAAGTGCACTTGAACATCTTATACCACTTTTGAAACCCTTTTACTTGCATTGTTAAACAAATGGGAAGAAAAACAATGAGTCTTTAACTGGTATGTTGTGAAACCACTTGAAACACATCTGCGCCATAGTTTTTTTCCCGAAATGAAGTGTTTTGAACAGTTTTCCCGGTGGGAAAAAAAAAAGGGCACACATGTGTACACAAAGGATTTTCAGGCCCTGGAAAATTTTGCTGAATTTTGGGGTTTCCCAAGTTTAACTTTTGTGGAAAATTAAAATATTTAAAAAAAGTTCTAAAAAGATGAATTTCCCCGTACCCTTATGGTTAAGAACTGTTTGGGTGGTTTCCCCCCTGTTTTTTCAAAGTGTAGAAAATCTCATTCTCCCTTTTGAAACCCATTGACTTGCATTTGGGGCCAAAAATGAAGGGGGAAAGAAAAACCCAAAGAGCTGAACTGCTTTTTGGGGAAACCACCCTTTAAACACACTGGGCCCTAGTTTTTTTAGAAATGAAGTGTTTTGAAAGTTTCCCGGTGGAAAAAAGCCCACATGGTTTTTAAAAAATGATTTTCAGGCCCCGGCGTTATGCTGAATTCAAATTACCTTTTAAGTCTAACTCTGTGGAAAAGGAAAAAACTCTGGTAAAAGCAGTTCTAAATGATGAATTCCCCCCACTTTTTGGTTAAGAACTGTTTGGATGGTTTCCCAACTGTTTTTCAAAAGGACTTGAAATCCCCTCTACTTTTGGGAAAACCCCATTTACTTGCATTGGGGCCAAAAATGAAGTGGGAAAGAAACTTTAAAGAGCTGAACTCAATTTTTTGGGAAACCCCTTTAAACACATCTGCGCCATAGTTTTTTACAGAAATTTGGGGTTTTTAACAGTTTTTTGGAAAAAAGCCTTACACATGTCACAAAAATGATTTTAAAGGGCCCCGAAACGCGTTTTGCAACAAAATTTAAGTTACCTTCAAGTCTAACTCTGTGGAAATGAAAATTCTGGAAAAACCGTTTTAAATGATGAATTTCCCCCGACCCTTTTGGTTAAGAACTGTTGGATGGTTTTCCAAAAATTTTTTTAAAAGGGATTTAACATCTCATACTACTTTTTGGGAAACCCCTTGACTTGCATTGGGCCCAAAAATGAATGGAAAGAAAACTCAATGAGCTGAACTCAGGGGAAACCACTTTAAACACATCTGGGCCCTAGTTTTTCCGAAATTTAAGTGTTTTTAACAGTTTCCTGGTGGAAAAAAAGCCGGCCCCACATGTGTAACAAAGTGATTTTGGCCCTGAAACGCTTTTGGGGTTTAATTTTGGGGTTTCCTTCAAGTCTAACTCTGTGGAAAGTGAAAATACTCTGGGGTTTTAAATTTTTAAAAAATGAATTCCCCAGACCCTTTTTGGTTAAGAACTGTTTGGATGGTTTCCCCAAATGTTTTTCAAAGTGCATTTAACATCTCATATCCCCTTTTTTAAATCCCCCTTGATTTTCATTGGGCCAAAACTGAAGTGGAAAAGGGAAAATCAATGAGACTTTAACTGTTTTGTTGTGAAACCACTTAAACACATCTGCGCCATAGTTTTTCCCCAGAATTAAGGTTTTTAACAGCCCGGGGGAAAACAAAAACCTTCCCCGTTACACAAAAGTGATTTTCAGGCCCCGAAAGCGTTTTGCTGGGTTTAAGTTACCCCTTTAATTTTAACTCTGTGGGGAAAATGTAAAAAACTCTGGTAAAAAACAGTTCTAAATGATGAATTCCCCCCACCCTTTGGTTAAGAACTGTTTGGATGGTTTCCCCCTTTTTTTTAAAGTGCCTTTTAAAAAATTTCCCTACTCACTTTTGAAACCCCCTTTTACTTGCATTGGGCCAAAATTTAAGTGGGGAAACCCCAAAGAGTCTGAACTGCTATGTTTTAAAAACCCCTTTAAACACATCTGCGCCTAGTTTTCACAGAAATTTAAATGTTTTTAACAGTTTTGGGGGGAAAACAAACCGCCCCACATGTGTACAAAATGATTTCCCGGCCCCGAAACGGTTTTGCTGAATTCGTTACCTTCCAAATCTAACTCTGTGGGAAAGGAAAAAATTTGGAAAAAACAGTTCTAAATGATGTTCCCCCGTACCCTTATGGTTAAAAACTGGGATGGTTTCCCCCAAATGTTTTTTAAAGTGCACTTGAACATCCATTCTCACTTTTTTTAAAACCCCCTTGACTTGCATTGGGGCCAAAAAAGAAGGGGGGAAATAAACCCAAAGAGTCTGAACTGCTATGTTGTGGGAAAACCCCTTGCACATCTTGGGGCCATAGTTTTTCACAGAAATGAAGTGTTTTTAACAGTTTCCTGGTGGAAAACAAGGGCACACATGTGTACACAAAGTGATTTTGGCCCTGAAACCCTTAATGTTTAATTCAAGTTACCTTCAAGTTTTTCTGTGGAAAGTGAAAATACTCTGGTAAAAGCAGTTCTAAAATGAATTCCCCAATTTCCCTTATGGTTAAGAACTGTTTGGATGGTTTCCCCAAATGTTTTTCAAAATACTTGAACATCCCCATACTCCTTTTTTAAATCCCCATTGACTTGCATTGGGCCAAAAATGAAATGGAAAGAAACTCAATGAGCTTTAACTGGGATGTTTTAAAACCCCTTGAAAAACATCGCCCTAGTTTTTTTTAACAGAATTTAAGTGTTTTGAACAGTTTCCTGGTAAACCAAACCGCAATGTGTACACAAAAGTGATTTTCAGGGCCCCCAAAGTTATCTGAACGGGGTTTCCTTCAAGTCTAACTTGTGGAAATGAAAATACTCTGGGAAAAGCAGTTCCCAAAAAGATGAAATTTCCCCGTACCCTTTTTGGGTTGGGGAAATTTTGGGTGGTTTCCAAAATGTTTTCAAAGTGCATTTAACATCTCATACCCCACTTTTTGGGGAACCCCTTGACTTTGCATTGGGCCAAAACTGAAGTGGAAAGAAACTCAATGAGCTGGGAAATGCTATTTTGAAAAAACCACTTGGGAAAAACATCCCCGGGCCCTAGTTTTTCACGAAATTTAAGTGTTTTGAAAAAGTTTCCCGGTGGAAAACAACCGTCACACAAAGTGCACAAAGTGATTTTTTGGCCCCGAAACGTTTTGCTGGAAAATTTAAAAATTACCTTCAATTTTTAAATCTGTGGAAAATTAAAATACTCTTAAAAAACAGTTCTAAATGATGAATTTCCCCGACCCTTTTTGGGTTTAAAAACTGTTTTGGGTGGTTTCCCCCCCTTTTTTAAAGTGCATTTAACATCTTATTCTCACTTTTTTAAACCCCCTTGACTTGCAATTGGGGCCAAAAATAAGGGGGAATGAACCTAAGAGTCTGAACTGCTTTTTGGGAAAACCCCTTGAAACACACATCTGCAAAGTTTTTTTTCCCGAAATGAAATGTTTTGAAAGTTTCCCGTGGAAAACAAGCCTTACACATTTTGTACCCCAAAGTGATTTTCAGGGCCCCGAAACGTTTATGTTTAATTCAAGTTACCTTCAAGTTTAACTCTGTGGAAAGTTAAAAAAACCGGTAAAAAACAGTTCTAAATGATGAATTCCCCAGTACCCTTTGGTTAAGAACTGTTTGGATGGCCCAACTGTTTTTTTAAAGTGCACTTGAACATCTCATTCTCACTTTTGAAACCCCTTGACTTGCATTCCCAAAAATAGGGGGAAGAAACCAAAAGAAGGGCTGAACTGCTATGTTGTAAACCATTTAAACACATTCCCCTAGTTTTTCACAGAATTTAAGTGTTTTTAACAGTTTTTGGTGGGAAAAAAAGCCGTCACACATGTGTAAAAAGTGATTTTTTGGCCCCGAAAAGGGGTTATGCTGAATTCAAGTTTTTCAAGTCTAACTCTGTGGAAAGTGAAAATACTCTGGTAAAAACAGTTCTAAATGATGAATTCCCCCCAATTTTTTGGTTAGAACTGTTGGGTGGTTTCCCAAAATTTTTCAAAGGGCCCTTTAACATTTATACTCCTTTTTTAAATCATTTACTTGCATTGGGCCAAAAATGGGGAAAGGGGAAAATCAATGAGCTGAACTGCTATGTTGTGAAACCACTTGAAACACATCTAACCAAAGGGGTTTTTTAAGAAATTTAAGTGTTTTGAACAGTTTCCCGGTGGGAAAAAAAGCCCTCACACATGTGTAAAACAAAGTGATTTTGGGCCCCGAAACGCTTTTGCTGAATTCAAGTTACCTTCAAATCTAACTCTGTGGAAAGTGAAAATACTCTGGTAAAAGCCGTTTTTAAATGATGAATTCCCAGAACCCCTTTTGGTTAAGAACTGTTGGGTGGTTTCCCCCCTTTTTTCAAAGGACCGGGAAAATTCCTCCCTTTTGAAACCCCTTTACTTGCATTGGGCCAAAAATGAAGTGGGAAGAAACCCAATTTTAGTCTGAACTGCTAATTTTGTAAAAACCCCTTTAAACACATCCCGCCCCTAGTTTTCCCCAGAAAAGTTTTGAAAGCCTGGTGGAAATAAGGGCACAATGTGGGCACAAAAAAGGATTTTCAGGCCCCCGAAAGCGGGGTTTTGCTGAATTCGTTACCTTCAAGTTAACTCTGTGGGAAAGGGAAAATACCTGGTAAAAAGTTTTAAATGATGAATTGTACCCTTATGGTTGGGGCTTTTGGGTGGTTTTTCCCCAAATGTTTTTCAAAGTGCATTTAACATTTTTATACTCACTTTTGAAATTCCCCTTTTACTTGCATTGGGCCAAAACAAGTGGAAAGAAAAATCCCAAAGAGCTGAACTGCTATGTTGTAAAAACCCCTTGAAACACATCTGGGTATAGTTTTCCCCCAGAATTGAAGGGTTTTTAAATTTCCGGTGGAAAAAAGCCCCACATTTTACACAAAGTGATTTTTTAGGCCCCCGAACGTTATCCCGAATTTGTTACCTTCCAACCTTTTGGAAAGTGAAAATACTCTGGAAAAAAACAGTTTAAATGATGAATTCCCCAGAATTTATGGTTAAGAACTGTTTGGATGGTTTCCCCCAAATGTTTTTTTAAAGTGCACTTGAAAATTTCATTCTACTTTTGAAAACCCTTGACCTTTCATTGGGCCCAAAAATGAAGGGGGGAAAGAAACTAATGGGGTCTGAACTCAGGGTTTTAAACCATTTAAACACATCTGCCCATAAATTTTCAGAAAAAAGGGTTTTGAAAGTTTTCCCGGTGGAAACAAACCGTCCCCATGTTAAAAAAGTGATTTTCAGGCCCTGAAACGCGTTTTGCTGAAAAATTTAAGTTACCTTCAAGTCTAACCTGGGGAAAATAAAAAACCCGGAAAAATTCCCAAAAAATTTTTTAAAATTCCCTTTTTGGTTAAGAAAATGTTGGATGGTTTCCCAACTGTTTTTTAAAGTGCATTTAAAATTTATTCTCACTTTTTTTTAAAACCCCATTGACTTGCATTGGGCCCAAAAAATGAAGGGGGAATGAAAAAATGAGTTGAACTGCTATGTTGTGAAACCACTTGGGAAAAAATCTGCGCCATAGTTTTTCACAGAAAAAGTGTTTTGAAAAGGGTTTCCCCGGTGGAAAAAAACCGTCAAAAACATTTTGTAACAAAATGATTTTTTAGGCCCTGAAACGCTTTATGCTGAATTCAGTTACCTTCAAGTCTAACCCCTGTGGAAAGGAAAAAAACTCTGGGAAAAAACAGTTCTAAATGATGAATTTTCCCCCCGGGACCTTTTTGGTTAAGAACTGTTTTTATTTGGGTTTTCCCCAAAGTTTTTCAAAGTGCACTTGAACATCTCATACTCACTTTTTTAAATCCCCATTGACTTTTATTGGGCCAAAACTGAAATGGAAAGAAAAACCCAATGAGCTGAATCAGGGTGAAAACCCCTTTAAAACACATCCGCGCCCCTAGTTTTCACGAATTGAAGTGTTTTGAACAGTTTTTGGTGGAAAACAAACCGTCACACTGTGTACACAAAAAATGATTTTCAGGCCCTGAAAGCAAGGGTTTTCTGAATTTTGTTTCCTTCAAGTCTAACTCTGTGGAAATGAAAAAATACCAAAAAACAGTTCTAAATGATGGGAAACCCCCGTACCCTTTTTGGTTAAAACTGTTTGGGTGGTTTCCCCAACCTTTTTCAAAGTAAAAAGAACATCTCATTCTCACTTTTTTAAAACCCCATTGACTTGGATTGGGCCAAAAATGAAAGGGGAAAAAAACCAATGAGTTTTGAACTGCCATGTTGTGAAACCATTTAAACACATCTGGGGCCCAAATTTTTCCCCAAATTAAAGGTTTTAAATTTCCTTTTGGAAAAAAGCCGTCCCCACATGTGTAAAAAAGGGTTTTGGGCCCCCAAACGCGTTTTGCTGAATTAAGTTTCCTTTTTTTCTTGGGAAAGAAAATTCTGGTAAAAAACAGTTTTTAAATGATGAATTCCCCAAGCCCCCTTTTGGTTAAGAACTGTTTTATGGTTTTAACTGTTTTTCCAAAAGGACTTGAAAATCCTATTTACTTTTTGAAACCCCCTTGACTTCAAAGGGCCAAAACTTAAAAGGGAAAGGAAACCAATGAGCTGAACTGTTTTGTTGTGAAAAACCTTTAAACACATCTTATAGTTTTCCGAAATTTAAGTGTTTTTAACGGTTTTTGGTAAAAAACGCTTACACATTGTACACAAAAATGATTTTTTAGGCCCAAAAACGTTTTGCTGAATTTAAGTTACCTTCAAGTCTAACTCTGTGGAAATGAAAATACCTGGTAAAAACAGTTCTTTATGAATTCCCCAGAACCCTTTTTGGTTGGGGAAAGTTTTGGGTGGTTTCCCAAAAATTTTTTTAAAGGCATTTAACATCCCATACTCACTTTTTTAAACCCCCGACTTGGATTTAAAAAAATGAAGGGAAAAAAAAAAACCTTGAGCTGAACTGCTTTTGTGAAACCACCGAAAAAATCTGCGCCCCTAGTTTTTTACAGAAAAAAGGGGTTTTGAACAGTTTCCTGGTGGAAAACAAGCCGTCACAAAATGTCAAAAGTGATTTTCAGGCCCCGAAACGCTTTGCTGGGAAATTTGTTTTTAAGTTTAACTCTGTGGAAAGTTAAAAAACTCTGGGAAAAACCGTTTTAAATGATGGGAAATTTCCCCCTAACCCTTTTTGGTTAAGAACTGTTTGGATGGTTTCCAAAAAATTTTTTTTAAAATACTTGAACATCCTTTCCACTTTTTGAAATTGGCCTTTTATTGGGGCCCAAAAATTGGGGGAAAGAAACTCAATGAAACTGAACTGCTTGTTGTGAAACCACTTGAAACACATCTTAAAAGTTTTTTACAGAAATTTAAGTGTTTTGAACAGTTTCCCGGGGGAAAACCATTACACATTTTGTACACAAAGTGATTTTCAGGCCCTGGGAAACCCTTATGCTGAATTGAACTTTTAAGTCTAACTCGGGGAAAATGAAAATACTCTGGTAAAAGAAATTTAAATGATGAATTTCCCCGTACCCTTTTTGGTTAAAAACTGTTTTGGGTGGTTTTTCCCCAAATGTTTTTCAAAGTGCAATTTTAACATTCCCTTTCTCACTTTTTTGGGGAAAACCCCTTTTACTTGCATTTCAACCCCAAAATGAAGTGAAAGAAACTCAATGAGTCTGAACTGCTATGTTGTAAAAACCCCTTGAAACACATCTGCGCCCCTAGTTTTTCCCCAGAAATTTAAGTGTTTTTAACAGTTTTCCCGGTGGAAAAAAAGGGCACACATTTTGTACACAAAATGATTTTTTAGGCCCAAACGTTATGCGAATTCAAGTTTTCCCTTCCAAGTCTAACTCTGTGGAAAATGGTCTCTGTAAAAGCAGTTTTAAATGATGAATTTCCCCGACCCTTTTTTGGGTTTAAAAACTTTTGGATGGTTTTCCCAACTGTTTTTTAAAATACTTTTAACATTTCCCCACTCACTTTTTAAATCCCCCGACTTTTTTTGGGGCCCAAAAATGAAGTGGAAAGAAACTCAATAGTCTGAACTGCTATGTTGTAAAAACCCCTTTAAACACATCTGGGCCCCCAGTTTTTCCCCAGAAATTTAAGTGTTTTGAACAGTTTCCCGGGGGAAAACAAGCCGTCACTATTTTACACAAAGTGATTTCGGGCCCCCGAAACGCGTTTTGCTGAATTTTGTTCCTTCAAGTCTAAAATCTGGAAAGGAAAATACTCGGAAAAGCAGTTCCCAAATGATGAATTCCCCAAATACCCTTTTTGGTTAAGAACCGTTTGGATTTGGGTTTTCCCCAAATGTTTTCAAAGTGCCCTTTAAATCCATTCTCCCCCTTTTTTAAAACCCCCTTGACTTGCATTGGGCCCCAAAAATAGGGGGAATGAAACCAATGAGTCTGAACTGCTTTTTTGAAAACCACTTGGGAAAACATCTGCCCATAGTTTTTTAAGGGAAAAGAAGTGTTTTGAACAGTTTCCTGGTGGAAAAAAAGCCGTCACAATTTTTTTAAAAAATGTTTTTAGGCCCCAAACGCGTTTTGCTGAATTCAAGTTTCCTTCAAGTCTAACTCTTTAAAAATAAAAAAACTCTGGTAAAAAACAGTTCCCAAATGATGGTTCCCCAATTTCCCTTTTTTGGTTTTAAAAAAACTGTTTTGGGTATTTCCCAACTGTTTTTTTGGAAAATTTAACATCTCATACCATTTTTTAAATTTTTGATTCCCTTAAAAATGAAGTGGAATGAAACTCAATGAGTCTTAACCCATGTTGTGAAACCACTTTAAACACATCCGCCATAGTTTTTTTACAGAAATAAGTGGTTTTAACAGTTTCCCGGTGGGAAAAAAGCCGTCACACATGTGTACACAAAAATGATTTTTAGGCCTAAAAACCGGTTTTGCTGGGAATTTTGTTTCCCTTTTAAGTCTAACTTGTGGAAAGGGGAAAAAAATTTTTGGAAAAGCAGTTTTTAAAAGGTGAATTCCCCCCACCCTTATGGTTTTAAAAACTGTTTGGGTGGTTTCCCCAAAGTTTTTTTAAAGTGCCTTGAACATCTCATACTCACTTTTTTTAAACCCCATTTACTTGCATTGGGCCCAAAAATGAAGGGAAAGAAAATCAATGAGTCTGAACTGCTATGTTTGGGGGCCACTTGGGAAAAACATCTGGATAAACCCCAGAATTGAAGTGTTTTGAACAGTTTCCTGGTGGAAAAAAGCCTTAAATTGTGTACACAAAGTGATTTTCAGGGGCCCAAAGCCGTTTTCTGAATTCAAGTTACCTTCAAGTCTAACTCTTGGGGGAAAATGAAAATACTCTGGGAAAAAGTTCTAAATATGAATTTCCCCGTACCCTTATGGTTGAACTGTTTGGGTGGTTTCCCCAAATGTTTTTTAAAATGCAATTTTTAACATTTTCATTCTCACTTTTTTAAATTTCCCCTTTTACTTGCATTGGGCCCCAAAAATGAAGGGGGAAAGGAAAACCCCCTGAGTCGAACTGCTTGTTGTGAAAAACTTGAAACACATCTGCCCATAGTTTTTTACAGAAATTTAAGTGTTTTGAACAGGTTTTTGGTGGAAAAAGGCCCCCAATTTGTACAAAGTGATTTTTTAAAGGCTGAA
Organism: Polypterus senegalus; assembly: GCF_016835505.1. NCBI lineage: Eukaryota > Metazoa > Chordata > Cladistia > Polypteriformes > Polypteridae > Polypterus > Polypterus senegalus. Next base: position 20,384 of record NW_024381336.1, read on the forward strand.
AGCGTTTTGCTGAATTCAATTCCTTCAAGTTAACTTTGGAAAGTGAAAATACTCTGGTAAAAAATTCAAATGATGAATTCCCCAGTACCCTTATGGTTAAGAACAGTTGGGTGGTTTCCCCAAAGTTTTTCAAAGTGCCTTGAACATCTCACTAAAATTTTTGGGAAAACCCCCCCTTTACTTGCATTGGGGCCAAAAATGAAATGGAAAGAAACTCAATGAGAATGAACTGCTATGGTCCACTTGAAACACATCTGCCATAGTTTTTTACAGAAATTTAAATTTTTTTGAACAGTTTCCTGGTGGAAAAAAGCCCACAGTTACACAAAGTGATTTTGGTTTTAAAGGGCTTTGTTGGAATTCAAGTTACCTTAATCTAACTCTGGGAAATTAAAATACTCTGGTAAAACGGGTTTTAAAAAGATGAATTTTCCCCGTACCCTTTTTGGTTAAGAACTGTTTGGATGGTTTCCCTATTTTTCAAAAGGGCCTTTAAACCCTTTCCCCCACTTTTTGAAATCCCCTTGACTTTTATTGGGGGCCAAACTGAAGTGGAAAGAAACTCAATGAGTCTGAACCTGTAAGGGGAAACCATTTTAAAAAATCGCCATAGTTTTTTACAGAAATTTAAGTGTTTTGAACAGTTTCCGGTGGAAAACAAGCCCACACATGTGTACACAAAGGGCAGGCCCTGAAACGGTTTTGTTTAATTTTTGCAAATTAAGTTTTTCTTTTTGGGGGGTTAAAATACTCTGGTAAAAACAGTTCAAAAGATGAATTTCCCCGCCCTTTTGGTTAAAAACTGTTTGGATGGTTTCCCCCCTGTTTTTTAAAGGCATGAACATCTCCCTCACTTTTTGAAATCCCCTTTACTTTCATTGGGCCCAAAAAAAGGGAAAAAAAACTCAATGGGCTGAACTGCTATGTTGTGGGAAAACCCCTTGGGAAAAACATCTTTAGTTTTTTGGGAAAAAGTGTTTGAAAGTTTTTGGGGGGAAAAAAGCCGTCACACATGTGTCCGGGATTTTCAGGGCCCGAAACCCCTTTTGCTGGTCCGTTTCCTTCAAGTCTAACTCTGTGGGAAAAAGAAAAAACTTGGTAAAAACAGTTCTAAATGATGGGTTTCCCCCGTACCCTTTTTTGGTTTTAAAAACTGTTTGGATGGTTTCCCTGTTTTTTAAAGTGCACTTGAACATCTTTCACTTTTTGGAAAACCCCCTTGACTTGCATTGGGCCCAAACCAATGGAAGAAAATCAATGAGGGCTGAACTGTTTGTTGTTTAAACCACTTGAAACACAATCCCCCAGTTTTTCACAGAAATGGGAAATGTTTTTTAACAGTTTCCGGGGTTAAGCCCACAAAATGTGTACACAAAGTGATTTTCAGGCCCTGAAAGCGAATTTAATTGGGGTTACTTCAAGTCTAACTCTGTGGGGGTGAAAATACCTGGTAAAAGGTTTTAAAGTGAACCCCGGGCCCCTTTTGGTTTTAAAAACGGGGTGGTTCCCCCAAATGTTTTTTAAAAGGGACTTTAACATTCAAACCCTTTTTTTAAAACCCAATTACCCATTTTTCCAAAACAAAAGGAAAAGAAAAACCCCAAAGAGTCTGAACCCATGTTGTGAAAACCCCTTGAAACAATCTGTATAGTTTTTCCCCAGAAATGAAAGGTTTTTTAAATTTCCCAAGGGAAAAAAAGGGCCCCATGTGTACACAAAGGATTTTTAGGCCCCGGGAAAAGCGTTTTCTGAATTCGTTAACCCCAAGGGTTAACTCTGTGGAAAAATAAATACCCGGTAAAAAAAGGGGTTTTAAATGATGAATTCCCCCCACCCCTTTTGGTGGGGAAAATTTTGGATGGTTTCCCAAATGTTTTCAAAAATGCACTTGAACATCTCATATCCTTTTTAAAACCCCATTGACTTGCATTGGGCCAAAACTGAAGTGGAAAGGAAAACCAAAAGAGTCTGAACTGCAAGGGAAACCACTTAAACACATTCGCCAAGGTTTTTTACAGAAATTTAAGGGGTTTTTTAACGGGTTTTTTTTTGGGAAAAAAAGCCGTAAAATGTAAAAACAAAGTGATTTTTTTAGGCCCTGAAACGGGGAGTTTAATTCAAGTTACCTTCAAGTCTAACTCTGTGGGAAAATGAAAATACTCTTAAAAAACAGTTTTTAAAAAAATGAATTCCCTACCCAAATTTTTTAAGAACTGTTTATGGGTTTAACTGTTTTCAAAGTGCACTTTTAAAACCCCATACTCCTTTTTAAACCCCATTTATTGGTTTGGGCAAAACTAAGGGGGAAAGAAACCCCAATGAGTCTTAACCCATGTTGTGAAACCACTTGAAACCCCATCTGGCCTAGGTTTTTTACAGAAATGAAGGTTTTTCAGTTTTCCTTTTGGGAAAAAAGCCCCCACATGGCCAAAAATGATTTTCAGGCCCCGAAACCCTTATTTGAATTCCCAAATTTCCCTTTAAGTCTAACTTGTGGAAAGTGAAAATACTCTGGTAAAGAGTTCAAATGATGAATTCCCCCCACCCTTATGGTTAAAAACTGTTTAATGGTTTCCCCGTTTTTTAAAGTGCACTTGAACATCTCAAATCACTTTTTGGGAAAACCCCATTTTACTTTTATTGGGGCCCAAAAATGAAGTGGGGAAACTCAATGAGTCTTAACTGCTATGTTGTGAAACCACTTTAAACACATCTGGGCCCTTTTTTTCAAAAATTTAAGTTTTTGAACAAGTTTCCGGTGGAAAAAAAAAAGGGCACAAATGTTAAAAAAAGTGATTTTTTAGGCCCCGAAACGTTATCTGAATTCAAAGGGCCCTTTAAGTCTAACTCGGGGGAAAAAGAAAAAACTCTGGTAAAAACAGGTTTTTAAATGATGAATTTTCCCCCCACCCTTTTGGTTAAAAAACTTTTGGATGGTTTTTCCCCAAATGTTTTCAAAGTGCCCTTTAACATCTCATACTTACTTTTTGGGAAAACCCCTTGACTTGCATTGGGCCCAAAACTAAGTGGAAAGAAACTCAATGGGGTCCCCGAACTGCTATTTTTGTGAAACCACTTAAACACATCTGGGGCCATAGTTTTTTAAGAAATTTAAATTTTTTTTAACAGTTTCCCGGTGGAAAACAAAGGGCACACAATTTTACACAAAAATGATTTTCAGGCCCCGAAACGGGGTTTTGCTGAATTAAGTTACCTTCCCAAATCTAACTCTGTGGAAAGTGAAAATTTGGTAAAAACAGTTCAAATGATGAATTCCCCCCAACCCCTTTTGGTTTAAAAACTGTTTTATGGTTTCCCAAAGTTTTCAAAAATGCACTTGAACATCTCATTCTTTTTTGAAACCTTTGACTTGCATTTGGGGGCCCAAAATGAAGTGGAAAGAAACTCAATGAGTCTGAACTGCTATGTTGTGAAACCCCTTGAAACACATCTGCGCCATAGTTTTTCACAGAAATTTAAGGTTTTTGGGAAAGTTTTTTTGGGGGAAAACAAGGGCACACATTTTGTACACAAAAAAATGATTTTCAGGCCCTTTAAAGCCAAACGTTTGAATTTTGTTTCCTTCAAGTTAACTCTGTAAAGTGAAAATACTCTGGAAAACAGTTCTAAATGATGAATTTCCCGGGACCCTTATGGTTTTAAAAACTGTTTTGGGTGGGTTTTCCAAATGTTTTTTAAAAGCACTTGAACATCCCATTCTCACTTTTTGAAAAACCCCTTGACGCATTTTGGGGCCAAAAATGAAGGGGGAAAGAAATCAAAGTCTGAACTGCTTGGGTTTTGAAACCACTTGAAACCCCTTTAAGGGCCCTAGTTTTTTCCCCGAATTTAAGTTTTTAACAGTTTTCCCGGTGGAAAAAGGGCACACATTTGACAAAGTGATTTTCAGGCCCTGAAACGCTTATGTAATTTTGGGGTTTCCTTCAAGTCTAACTCTGTGGGAAAATGAAAATACTCTGGTAAAAAACAGTTCTAAATGATGAATTCCCCAGTACCCTTATGGTTAAGAACTGTTTTTTGGGTGGGTTTTCCCCAAATGTTTTTTAAAAATGCATTTAAACATCTCATACCACTTTTGAAATCCACATTGACTTGCAAATTTGGGGCCAAAAATGAAGTGGGAAAAAAAACTCTGAGTCTGATCTCTATGTTTGGGAAAACCCCTTGAAACACATTTTGGGCCATAGTTTTTCAAGAAATTTAAGTGTTTTGAAAAAGTTTCCGGGGGAAAAAAACCCACATGTTTTAAAAAAGTGATTTTCAGGCCCCGAAAACCCTTATGCTGAATTTTGTTTCCTTCAAGTCTAACTCTGTGGAAATGAAAATACTCTGGTAAAAGCAGTTCCCAAATGATGAATTCCCCCGTACCCTTATGGTTAAGAACTGTTTGGATGGTTTCCAAATGTTTTTTTAAAGTGCCGAACATCTCATTCACTTTTTTAAATCCCCCATTGACTTCATTGGGCCCAAAAATGAAGTGGAAAAAAACTCAATGAGTCTGAACTGCTATGTTGTGAAACCACTTGAAACACAACTGCGCCATAGTTTTTCCCCCAGAAATTTAAGGTTTTTAACAGTTTCCTGGTGGAAAAAAAGCCGTCAAATTTTACCTGTAAAATTTTTAGGCCCTGAACGTTTTGCTGAATTTTGGGGTTTCCTTCAAGTCTAACCCCTGTGGGAAAATGAAAAAAATCTGGTAAAAGCAGTTCTAAATGATGAATTCCCCCTACCCTTTTTGGTTAAGAACTGTTTGGGTGGGTTTCCCAAATGTTTTTTAAAGTGCACTTGAACATCTCATTCTCACTTTTTGGGAAATCCAACTTGCATTTTTTGGGCCAAAAATTAAGTGGAAAGAAACTCAATGAGTCTGAACTCATGTTGTGAAACCATGAAACACATCTCGCCATAGTTTTTTACAAAAAATTGAAATGTTTTTAACAGTTTCCCCGGTGGAAAAAAGCCGTCACACATTTTACACAAAATGATTTTCAGGCCTGGGAAAAAGCGTTTTGCTGAATTCAAGTTACCTTTTAAGTCTAACTCTGTGGAAAGTAAAAAAACTCTGGTAAAAGCAGTTCTAAATGATGAATTCCCCCCCCCTTTTTTGGTTAAGAACCGTTTGGATGGTTTCCCCAAAATTTTTTTAAAAATGCACTTGAACATCTCCTTTCCACTTTTTTAAATCCCCCTTGACTTTATTTGGGGCCCAAAAATGAAATGGGAAGAAACTCAATGAGTCTGAACTGCTATTTTGTGAAACCATTTTAAACACATCTGCGCCCCTAGTTTTTCCCCAGAAATTTAAGTGTTTTTTAACAGTTTCCTGGTTTGGAAAAAGCCCCTCTTTTTTGTACACAAAAAATGATTTTCAGGCCCTGAAACGGGGTTATGCTGAATTCAAATTCCCAAGTCTAACTCTGTGGAAAGTGAAAAAACTCTGGGAAAGCAGTTCTAAATAAAGAATTCCCCCGTACCCTTTTGGGTTAAAAACTGTTTTGGGTGGTTTCCCAAATGTTTTTTTAAAGTGCACTTGAACATCTCATTCTCCTTTTTGAAATCCCATTGACTTGCATTTGGCCAAAAATGAAGTGGAAAGAAACTCAATGAGTCTGAACTGCTATGTTGTGGGAAAACCCCTTGAAACACAACTTTTCTAGTTTTTCCCCAGAAATTTAAGTGTTTTTAACAGTTTCCTGGTGGAAAACAAGCGGGCACACATGTGTACACAAAGTGATTTTCCCGGCCCCGAAAGCAAGGGGATGTTTAATTCAAGTTACCCTTTAAGTCTAACTCTTGGAAAATGAAAATACTTCCCGGAAAAAAGTTCTAAATGATGAATTCCCAGTACCCTTTTGGTTAAGAACTGGGTTTTAAAAGGGGTTTTCCCCCTGTTTTCAAAGTGAATTTGGGAAAATCTCATACTCACTTTTTTAAATCCCCCTTGACTTGCATTGGGCCCCAAAATGAAGTGGAATGAAAATAATGGGGGTCTTTTTTCGCAAGTTGTGAAAAAACCCCCCAAAAACATCTGCGCCCCTAGTTTTTCCCGAAATGAATGTTTTGAAAGTTTCCTGGTGGAAAACAAGCCGTCACAAATGTCCCCAAAAATTTAGGCCCTGAAAGCAAGTTTTGCTGGGAATTTTAAGTTTCCCTTTAAGTCTAACTCGTGGAAAAGGGGAAAATACCCTTTGGAAAAAACAGTTCTAAATGATGAATTCCCCCGTACCCTTATGATTAAGAACTGTTTGGATGGTTTCCCAACTGTTTTTTAAAGTGCACTTGAACATCTCATTCTAAATTTTTTAAACCCCCTTTACTTGCATTGGGCCCAAAAATGAAGTGGAATGAAACTCAATGAGTCTGAACTGCTATGTTGTGAAACCATTTAAACACATCCCGGGCCCTAGTTTTTTACAGAAATGAAGTTTTTGGGAAAGTTTCCGGGGAAAACAAGCCTTTTAAAACATTTTCACCCGGGGATTTTCAGGCCCTGAAACGCTTCCGGCTTTAAATTTAAATTACCTTCAAGTTAACTCTGTGGAAAATGAAAATATCAAATAAAAAACAGTTCTAAAATTTATGAATTCCCCAGTACCCTTTTGGGTTTAAAAACTGTTTTTGGGTGGTTTCCCCTGTTTTTTAAAGTGACCGAACATCTCATTTTTCACTTTTTTAAACCCCCTTTTATTTGATTTGGGCCAAAAAAGGGAAATGGAAAAAAAACTCAATGGGGTCTGAACTGGTTTTGTTGTGGGAAAAAACCCCTTGAAACACATCTGGGCCCATAGTTTTTACAGAATTAAGTGTTTTGAAAAAAGTTTCCCGGTGGAAAAAAAGCCGTCCCCACCCTGTCACAAAGTGATTTTTGGGCCCCGGGAAAAAAGCTTATGCTGAATTCAAAATTACCTTTTAAGTCTAACTCTGTGGGAAAATGAAAATACTCTGGTAAAAAGTTTTAAATGATGAATTCCCCAGTCCCTTTTGGTTAAGAACTGTTTTGGGTGGGTTTTCCCAAATTTTTTCAAAGTGCATTTTAACATCTCATACTCACTTTTTTAAAACCCCTTGACTTGCATTGGGGGCCCAAAAATGAAGTGGAATGAAACTCAATGAGTCTGAAATGCTAAAGGGAAACCACTTGAAAACATTCCCTTTTATTTTTCCCCGAAATGAAGTGTTTTGAACAGTTTCCGGGTGGAAAACAAGCCGTCACACATGTGTACCCCAAAGTGATTTTTCCCGGCCCCGAAAACGTTTTGTTTAATTCAAGTTTACCTTCAAGTCCCAACTCTTAAAGTGAAAATACTCCGGTAAAAACAGTTCCCAAATGAATTTCCCTTGCACCCCCTTTGGGTTTAAAAACTGTTTTGGGTGGTTTCCCCCTGTTTTTTAAAATCACTTGAACATCTCATTCTCACTTTTTGGGGAAAACCCCTTTTGACTTGCATTGGGCCAAACTGAAGTGGGAAAAAAAACTCAATGAGTCTGAACTGCTATGTTGTGAAACCACTTGAAACACAATTTTGGGGCCCCTAGTTTTCACAGAATTGAAGTGTTTTAACAGTTTTGGTGGAAAACGGCCACAAAGTGTACACAAAGTGATTTTCAGGCCCTGAAACGCGTTATCTGCGGTTTTTTTTCAAGTCTAACTCTGTGGAAAAAGAAAATACTCTGGGAAAAAACAGTTCTAAATGATGAATTTCCCCTCCCTTATGGTTTAAAAACTGTTTGGATGGGTTTCCCCAAATGTTTTTTAAAGTGCACTTTGAACATCTCATACTCACTTTTTAAAAACCCCCTTGACTTGATTTTCCAAAAACTGAAGTGGAAAGAAACTCAATGAAATCTGAACTGCTATGTTGTGAAACCACTTGAAAACATCCCGCGCCATAAATTTTTTAAGAAATGAAATGTTTTTTAACAGTTTCCGGTGGAAACAAGCAACACAATTTTACACAAAAATTTTTCAGGCCCTGAAACGGGGTTTTTTGCTGAATTCGTTACCTTCAAGTCTAACCCCTGTGGAAAAAGGGAAAAACTTTTGGTAAAGCAGTTTTTAAATGATGAATTCCCCCCGACCCTTATGGTTAAGAACTGTTTTGGGTGGTTTCCCAAATGTTTTTAAAGGCACTTGAACATCTCATTCTTTTTTTTTTGAAATCCCTTTGACTTGCATTTGGGGAAAACTGAAGTGGAAAGAAACTCAAAAGAGTCTGGGCTGCTATTTTTGTGAAACCACTTGAAAAACATCTGCCCATAGTTTTTACAGAATTGAAGTGTTTTGAACAGTTTCCTTTGGGGGAAAAAAGCCGCCCCACATTTTACACAAAGTGATTTTCCCGGGCCCCAAAAAGGGGTTTTGCTGAATTCAAGTTATTTAAGTCTAACTCTGTGGAAAAGGGAAAATACTCTGGTAAAAGCAGTTCTAAAATGAATTCCCCCGTCCCTTTTTAAAAACCGTTTTTGGGTGGTTTTCCCCAACCTTTTTCAAAGTGCACTTTAACATCTCATACTACTTTTGAAATCCCCCCCTTGTTGCATTGGGCCCAAAAATGAATGGAATGAAACTCAATGAGTCTGAACTGGGTATGTTGTGAAACCATTTAAACACATCTCGCCCCTAGTTTTCCAGAAATGAAGGGTTTTTAACAGTTTCCTGGTGGAAAAAAAGCCCCCTTTTAATTAAATATTTTTCCCAAAGGTTAATTTTCAAACCCTTGGGAAGGCCGGGGGTTTTATGCCCCCAATTTCCCCCCCCCCCCCCCCCCCCCCCCCCCCCCCCCCCCCCCCCCCCCCCCCCCCCCCCCCCCCCCCCCCCCCCCCCCCCCCCCCCCCCCCCCCCCCCCCCCCCCCCCCCCCCCCCCCCCCCCCCCCCCCCCCCCCCCCCCCCCCCCCCCCCCCCCCCCCCCCCCCCCCCCCCCCCCCCCCCCCCCCCCCCCCCCCCCCCAAAAAAAAAAAAAAAAAAAAAAAAAAAAAAAAAAAAAAAAAAAAAAAAAAAAAAAAAAAAAAAAAAAAAAAAAAAAAAAAAAAAAAAAAAAAAAAAAAAAAAAAAAAAAAAAAAAAAAAAAAAAAAAAAAAAAAAAAAAAAAAAAAAAAAAAAAAAAAAAAAAAAAAAAAAAAAAAAAAAAAAAAAAAAAAAAAAAAAAAAAAAAAAAAAAAAAAAAAAAAAAAAAAAAAAAAAAAAAAATTGGCAAGCTAGGTCCCCCAAAACTCCCTTGTTTGGGAAAGGGGTGAAATTTAAAAAATTTTCCCCCGGTAGGAAAAGCCCCGTTCCTTAAATGAAAATTTTAAAATTCCCAGTACCCCATTTTTTTTTTGGTTAAAGGAACTTTTTTTTGGGACTAATCAAGTGATTGGCAAACTGAAGTGTGAAACCATGAGTACAACTTTTGAAACATTGAAACAGTCTAATCTGAACAGCTAAGTGTTTTCAGAAATTTTGGTGGAAGCAGTCCTGTGAAAAAGTATTCAGTACTGTAGCTTTAGCAAATTCATTAACTCAGTCTAAGCTGGAAGGAAAATACCTTGGTAAGAATTCTAAATGTGAACAGTATTAGGTACTTGAATGCATGTTCATGAATTCAAAGTGCCTTGGTAAAACTTTTGATGGTTTGAAACTCCACATTGACTTGACTTCATAACCATTAGAAATCACATCTGCTTGTTGGGCAAACATTGAAAGTAACTAGCATGGTTAAAACTAGTGTTTGAACATCCCTTTAAAACAGCCCTACAGTTTTACAGAATTGAAGTTTTAGCAGCTCTGGGTATGAAATCAGTACTTGTACACAAGTTTGAAGCAAATACGTGTAAGCTGTTTCAAATATTCCCATACTCTTAGGATATGAACTATTTTTTAAAACAGTTTAAATGCATTCCCAACCTACTGATTGTGAAACTTGTTGATTGCAACTGATGAATTTGAAATCATGAGTCTACATCTTTTGAACCATTGAACACTTTCCTGGGTAACAGGAATGAACTATGAAATGTTTTCGGGAAACCCTAACACATCTGTACCAATAGTTTTACGATGGAAAGTGTAACTTTCTAAGTACCTAAGTCAACCTGTGGAAATGAAATTTGGTAAGCAGCTAATATGAATTCCAAGTACACTTGAGTCTAACTTTGGAAGTCAATACTCTGTTAAGGCATCTAAGTGAATTCTCCTTTGTTAAGAACTTTTGGTGTTGGGCCAAACTGATTGAAAGAAAATTAATCTATGCTATTTGGAAACCACTTGAAACATTCAGCCCAAAGTGTGCAGAATGAAGTGTTTTGAGAATTCAAGTTACCTTCAAGTCTAACTCTGTGGAAAGTGAAAATACTCTGGTAAAAACAGTTCTAAATGATGAATTCCCCAGTACCCTTATGGTTAAGAACTGTTTGGATGGTTTCCCAACTGTTTTCAAAGTGCACTTGAACATCTCATACTCACTTTTGAAATCCCCATTGACTTGCATTGGGCCAAAACTGAAGTGGAAAGAAACTCAATGAGTCTGAACTGCTATGTTGTGAAACCACTTGAAACACATCTGCACCATAGTTTTTCACAGAAATGAAGTGTTTTGAACAGTTTCCTGGTGGAAAACAAGCCGTCACACATGTGTACACAAAGTGATTTTCAGGCCCTGAAACACGTTATGCTGAATTCAAGTTACCTTCAAGTCTAACTCTGTGGAAAGTGAAAATACTCTGGTAAAAGCAGTTCTAAATGATGAATTCCCCAGTACCCTTATGGTTAAGAACTGTTTGGATGGTTTCCCAACTGTTTTCAAAGTGAACTTGAACATCTCATACTCACTTTTGAAATCCCCATTGACTTGCATTGGGCCAAAACTGAAGTGGAATGAAACTCAATGAGTCTGAACTGCTATGTTGTGAAACCACTTGAAACACATCTAGCCATAGTTTTTCACAGAAATGAAGTGTTTTGAACAGTTTCCTGGTGGAAAACAAGCCGTCACACATGTGTACACAAAGTGATTTTCAGGCCCTGAAAGCGCTTATGCTGAATTCAAGTTACCTTCAAGTCTAACTCTGTGGAAAGTGAAAATACTCTGGTAAAAGCAGTTCCTAAATGATGAATTCCCCAGTACCCTTATGGTTAAGAACTGTTTGGATGGTTTCCCAACAATTTTGAAAGTGCACTTGAAGATCTCATACTTTTTGAAATCCCCATTGACTTGCATTGGGCCAAAACTGAAGTGGAATGAAACTCAATGAGTCTGAACTGCTATGTTGTGAAACCACTTGAAACACATCGCCATAGTTTTTCACAGAAATGAAGTGTTTTGAACAGTTTCCTGGTGGAAAACAAGCCGTCACACATGTGTACACAAAGTGATTTTCAGGCCCTGAAGCTGCGTTATGCTGAATTCAAGTTACCTTCAAGTCTAACTCTGTGGAAAGTGAAAATACTCTGGTAAAAGCAGTTGTAAATGATGAATTCCCCAGTACCCTTATGGTTAAGAACTGTTTGGATGGTTTCCCAACTGTTTTTCAAAGTGCACTTGAACATCTCATACTCACTTTTTGAAATCCCCATTGACTTGCATTGGGCCAAAACTGAAGTGGAATGAAACTCAATGAGTCTGAACTGCTATGTTGTGAAACCACTTGAAACACATCTAGCGCCATAGTTTTTCACAGAAATGAAGTGTTTTGAACAGTTTCCTGGTGGAAAACAAGCCGTCACACATGTGTACACAAAGTGATTTTCAGGCCATGAAACGCGTTATGCTGAATTCAAGTTACCTTCAAGTCTAACTCTGTGGAAAGTGAAAATACTCTGGTAAAAGCAGTTCTAAATGATGAATTCCCCAGTACCCTTATGGTTAAGAACTGTTTGGATGGTTTCCCAACTGTTTTCAAAGTGCACTTGAACATCTCATACTCACTTTTTGAAATCCCCATTGACTTGCATTGGGCCAAAACTGAAGTGGAATGAAACTCAATGAGTCTGAACTGCTATGTTGTGAAACCACTTGAAACACATCTGCGCCATAGTTTTCCACAGAAATGAAGTGTTTTGAACAGTTTCCTGGTGAAAAACAAGCCGTCACACATGTGTACACAAAGTGATTTTCAGGCCCTGAACGCGTTATGCTGAATTCAAGTTACCTTCAAGTCTAACTCTGTGGAAAGTGAAAATACTCTGGTAAAAGCAGTTCTAAATGATGAATTCCCCAGTACCCTTATGGTTAAGAACTGTTTGGATGGTTTCCCAACTGTTTTCAAAGTGCACTTGAACATCTCATACTCACTTTTGAAATCCCCATTGACTTGCATTGGGCCAAAACTGAAGTGGAATGAAACTCAATGAGTCTGAACTGCTATGTTGTGAAACCACTTGAAACACATCTGCGCCATAGTTTTTCACAGAAATGAAGTGTTTTGAACAGTTTCCTGGTGGAAAACAAGCCGTCACACATGTGTACACAAAGTGATTTTCAGGCCCTGAAAAGCGTTATGCTGAATTCAAGTTACCTTCAAGTCTAACTCTGTGGAAAGTGAAAATACTCTGGTAAAAGCAGTTCTAAATGATGAATTCCCCAGTACCCTTATGGTTAAGAACTGTTTGGATGGTTTCCCAACTGTTTTCAAAGTGCACTTGAACATCTCATACTCACTTTTGAAATCCCCATTGACTTGCATTGGGCCAAAACTGAAGTGGAATGAAACTCAATGAGTCTGAACTGCTATGTTGTGAAACCACTTGAAACACATCTGCGCCATAGTTTTGCACAGAAATGAAGTGTTTTGAACAGTTTCCTGGTGGAAAACAAGCCGTCACACATGTGTACACAAAGTGATTTTCAGGCTCTGAAGCGCGTTATGCTGAATTCAAGTTACCTTCAAGTCTAACTCAGTGGAAAGTGAAAATACTCTGGTAAAAGCAGTTCTAAATGATGAATTCCCAGTACCCTTATGATTAAGAACTGTTTGGATGGTTTCCCAACTGTTTTTCCACTTGAACATCTCATACTCACTTTTTGAAATCCTTTGACTTGCATTGGGCCAAAACTGAAGTGGAATGAAACTCAATGAGTCTGAACTGCTAGTTGTGAAACCACTTGAAACACATCTGCCATAGTTTTTCACAGAAATGAAGTGTTTTGAACAGTTTCCTGGTGGAAAACAAGCCGTCACACATGTGTACACAAAGTGATTTTCAGGCCCTGAAGCGTTATGCTGAATTCAAGTTACCTTCAAGTCTAACTCTGTGGAAAGTGAAAATACTCTGGTAAAAGCAGTTCTAAATGATGAATTCCCCAGTACCCTTATGGTTAAGAACTGTTTGGATGGTTTCCCAACTATTTTCAAAGTGCACTTGAACATCTCATACTCACTTTTTGAAATCCCCATTGACTTGCATTGGGCCAAAACTGAAGTGGAATGAAACTCAATGAGTCTGAACTGCTATGTTGTGAAACCACTTGAAACACATCTGCCATAGTTTTTCACAGAAATGAAGTGTTTTGAACAGTTTCCTGGTGGAAAACAAGCCGTCACACATGTGTACACAAAGTGATTTTCAGGCCCTGAAGCGTTATGCTGAATTCAAGTTACCTTCAAGTCTAACTCTGTGGAAAGTGAAAATACTCTGGTAAAAGCAGTTGTAAATGATGAATTCCCAGTACCCTTATGGTTAAGAACTGTTTGGATGGTTTCCCAACAATTTTCAAAGTGCACTTGAACATCTCATACTTTTTGAAATCCCCATTGACTTGCATTGGGCCAAAACTGAAGTGGAATGAAACTCAATGAGTCTGAACTGCTATGTTGTGAAACCACTTGAAACACATCTGCCATAGTTTTCACAGAAATGAAGTGTTTTGAACAGTTTCCTGGTGGAAAACAAGCCGTCACACATGTGTACACAAAGTGATTTTCAGGCCCTGAAACGCGTTATGCTGTATTCAAGTACCTTCAAGTCTAACTCTGTGGAAAGTGAAAATACTCTGGTAAAAGCAGTTGTAAATGATGAATTCCCCAGTACCCTTATGGTTAAGAACTGTTTGGATGGTTTCCCAACTGTTTTCAAAGTGAACTTGAACATCTCATACTCACTTTTTGAAATCCCCATTGACTTGCATTGGGCCAAAACTGAAGTGGAATGAAACTCAATGAGTCTGAACTGCTATGTTGTGAAACCACTTGAAACACATCTGCGCCATAGTTTTCACAGAAATGAAGTGTTTTGAACAGTTTCCTGGTGGAAAACAAGCCGTCACACATGTGTTCACAAAGTTGTTTTCAGGTCTTGATAAGTGTTATGCTGAATTCAAGTTACCTTCAAGTCTAACTCTGTGGAAAGTGAAAATACTCTGGTAAAAGCAGTTCTAAATGATGAATTCCCCAGTACCCTTATGGTTAAGAACTGTTTGGATGGTTTCCCAACTGTTTTCAAAGTGCACTTGAACATCTCATACTCACTTTTTGAAATCCCCATTGACTTGCATTGGGCCAAAACTGAAGTGGAATGAAACTCAATGAGTCTGAACTGCTATGTTGTGAAACCACTTGAAACACATCTGCCATAGTTTTCACAGAAATGAAGTGTTTTGAACAGTTTCCTGGTGGAAAACAAGCCGTCACACATGTGTACACAAAGTGATTTTCAGGCCCTGAAACGCGTTATGCTGAATTCAAGTTACCTTCAAGTCTAACTCTGTGGAAAGTGAAAATACTCTGGTAAAAGCAGTTCTAAATGATGAATTCCCCAGTACCCTTATGGTTAAGAACTGTTTGGATGGTTTCCCAACTGTTTTTCAAAGTGCACTTGAACATCTCATACTCACTTTTGAAATCCCCATTGACTTGCATTGGGCCAAAACTGAAGTGGAATGAAACTCAATGAGTCTGAACTGCTATGTTGTGAAACCACTTGAAACACATCTGCGCCATAGTTTTTCACAGAAATGAAGTGTTTTGAACAGTTTCCTGGTGGAAAACAAGCCGTCACACATGTGTACACAAAGTGATTTTCAGGCCCTGAAGCACGTTATGCTGAATTCAAGTTACCTTCAAGTCTAACTCTGTGGAAAGTGAAAATACTCTGGTAAAAGCAGTTGTAAATGATGAATTCCCCAGTACCCTTATGGTTAAGAACTGTTTGGATGGTTTCCCAACTGTTTTAAAGTGCACTTGAAGATCTCATACTCACTTTTGAAATCCCCATTGACTTGCATTGGGCCAAAACTGAAGTGGAATGAAACTCAATGAGTCTGAACTGCTATGTTGTGAAACCACTTGAAACACATCTGCGCCATAGTTTTTCACAGAAATGAAGTGTTTTGAACAGTTTCCTGGTGGAAAACAAGCCGTCACACATGTGTACACAAAGTGATTTTCAGGCCCTGAAAGCGTTATGCTGAATTCAAGTTACCTTCAAGTCTAACTCTGTGGAAAGTGAAAATACTCTGGTAAAAGCAGTTCTAAATGATGAATTCCCCAGTACCCTTATGGTTAAGAACTGTTTGGATGGTTTCCCAACTGTTTTCAAAGTGCACTTGAACATCTCATACTCACTTTTTGAAATCCCCATTGACTTGCATTGGGCCAAAACTGAAGTGGAATGAAACTCAATGAGTCTGAACTGCTATGTTGTGAAACCACTTGAAACACATCTGCGCCATAGTTTTCACAGAAATGAAGTGTTTTGAACAGTTTCCTGGTGGAAAACAAGCCGTCACACATGTGTACACAAAGTGATTTTCAGGCCCTGAAGCGCGTTATGCTGAATTCAAGTTACCTTCAAGTCTAACTCTGTGGAAAGTGAAAATACTCTGGTAAAAGCAGTTCTAAATGATGAATTCCCCAGTACCCTTATGGTTAAGAACTGTTTGGATGGTTTCCCAACTGTTTTCAAAGTGCACTTGAACATCTCATACTTTTTGAAATCCCCATTGACTTGCATTGGGCCAAAACTGAAGTGGAATGAAACTCAATGAGTCTGAACTGCTATGTTGTGAAACCACTTGAAACACATCTGCGCCATAGTTTTCACAGAAATGAAGTGTTTTGAACAGTTTCCTGGTGGAAAACAAGCCGTCACACATGTGTACACAAAGTGATTTTCAGGCCCTGAAGCAGCGTTATGCTGAATTCAAGTTACCTTCAAGTCTAACTCTGTGGAAAGTGAAAATACTCTGGTAAAAGCAGTTCTAAATGATGAATTCCCCAGTACCCTTATGGTTAAGAACTGTTTGGATGGTTTCCCAACTGTTTTGAAAGTGCACTTGAAGATCTCATACTTTTTGAAATCCCCATTGACTTGCATTGGGCCAAAACTGAAGTGGAATGAAACTCAATGAGTCTGAACTGCTATGTTGTGAAACCACTTGAAACACATCTGCGCATAGTTTTCACAGAAATGAAGTGTTTTGAACAGTTTCCTGGTGGAAAACAAGCCGTCACACATGTGTACACAAAGTGATTTTCAGGCCCTGAAAGCGTTATGCTGAATTCAAGTTACCTTCAAGTCTAACTCTGTGGAAAGTGAAAATACTCTGGTAAAAGCAGTTCTAAATGATGAATTCCCCAGTACCCTTATGGTTAAGAACTGTTTGGATGGTTTCCCAACTGTTTTCAAAGTGCACTTGAACATCTCATACTCACTTTTGAAATCCCCATTGACTTGCATTGGGCCAAAACTGAAGTGGAATGAAACTCAATGAGTCTGAACTGCTATGTTGTGAAACCACTTGAAACACATCTGCGCATAGTTTTCACAGAAATGAAGTGTTTTGAACAGTTTCCTGGTGGAAAACAAGCCGTCACACATGTGTACACAAAGTGATTTTCAGGCCCTGAAGCGTTATGCTGAATTCAAGTTACCTTCAAGTCTAACTCTGTGGAAAGTGAAAATACTCTGGTAAAAGCAGTTCTAAATGATGAATTCCCCAGTACCCTTATGGTTAAGAACTGTTTGGATGGTTTCCCAACTGTTTTGAAAGTGCACTTGAAGATCTCATACTTTTTGAAATCCCCATTGACTTGCATTGGGCCAAAACTGAAGTGGAATGAAACTCAATGAGTCTGAACTGCTATGTTGTGAAACCACTTGAAACACATCTGCCATAGTTTTCACAGAAATGAAGTGTTTTGAACAGTTTCCTGGTGGAAAACAAGCCGTCACACATGTGTACACAAAGTGATTTTCAGGCCCTGAAGCGCGTTATGCTGAATTCAAGTTACCTTCAAGTCTAACTCTGTGGAAAGTGAAAATACTCTGGTAAAAGCAGTTCTAAATGATGAATTCCCCAGTACCCTTATGGTTAAGAACTGTTTGGATGGTTTCCCAACTGTTTTTCAAAGTGCACTTGAACATCTCATACTCACTTTTTGAAATCCCCATTGACTTGCATTGGGCCAAAACTGAAGTGGAATGAAACTCAATGAGTCTGAACTGCTATGTTGTGAAACCACTTGAAACACATCTGCGCATAGTTTTTCACAGAAATGAAGTGTTTTGAACAGTTTCCTGGTGGAAAACAAGCCGTCACACATGTGTACACAAAGTGATTTTCAGGCCCTGAAGCGCGTTATGCTGAATTCAAGTTACCTTCAAGTCTAACTCTGTGGAAAGTGAAAATACTCTGGTAAAAGCAGTTCTAAATGATGAATTCCCCAGTACCCTTATGGTTAAGAACTGTTTGGATGGTTTCCCAACTGTTTTTCAAAGTGCACTTGAACATCTCATACTCACTTTTTGAAATCCCCATTGACTTGCATTGGGCCAAAACTGAAGTGGAATGAAACTCAATGAGTCTGAACTGCTATGTTGTGAAACCACTTGAAACACATCTGCCGCAGTTTTCACAGAAATGAAGTGTTTTGAACAGTTTCCTGGTGGAAAACAAGCCGTCACACATGTGTACACAAAGTGATTTTCAGGCCCTGAAAGCGTTATGCTGAATTCAAGTTACCTTCAAGTCTAACTCTGTGGAAAGTGAAAATACTCTGGTAAAAGCAGTTCTAAATGATGAATTCCCCAGTACCCTTATGGTTAAGAACTGTTTGGATGGTTTCCCAACTGTTTTGAAAGTGCACTTGAAGATCTCATACTTTTTGAAATCCCCATTGACTTGCATTGGGCCAAAACTGAAGTGGAGTGAAACTCAATGAGTCTGAAGTGCTATGTTCTGAAACCACTTGAAACACATCTCTTGCATAGTTTTTACAGAAATGAAGTGTTTTGAACAGTTTCCTGGTGGAAAACAAGCCGTCTACACATGTGTACACAAAGTGATTTTCAGGCCCTGAAAGCAGCGTTATGCTGAATTCAAGTTACCTTCAAGTCTAACTCTGTGGAAAGTGAAAATACTCTGGTAAAAGCAGTTCTAAATGATGAATTCCCAGTACCCTTATGGTTAAGAACTGTTTGGATGGTTTCCCAACTGTTTTCAAAGTGCTTGAACATCTCAACCACT